>NW_028142626.1:0-45265 GCF_055691185.1 Crinia signifera
TGGCAACATTGGGCATGGCAGGGGGCTTAAGGGCGCCAGGACCCGCCCACTTCCGCTTTGGGGGCCAGCAACAGTTGCCAGGTCAACCCTGGGCATGGCAGGGGGCTTAAGGGGGCCTGGACCCGCCCACTTCCGCTTTGGGGGCCAGCAACAGTTGCCAGGGCAACCCTGGGCATGGCAGGGGGCTTAAGGGGGCCTGAACCCGCCCATTTCCGCTTTGGGGGCCAGCAACAGTTGCCAGGGCAACATTGGGCATGGCAGGGGGCTGAAGGGCGCCAGGACCCGCCCACTTCCGCTTTGGGGGCCAGCAACAGTTGCCAAGGCAACCCTGGGCAAGGCAGGGGGCTTAAGGGGGCCTGGACCCGCCCACTTCCGCTTTGGGGGCCAGCAACAGTTGCCAGGGCAACATTGGGCATAACAGGGGGCTTAAGGGGGCCTGGACCCGCCCACTTCCGCTTTGGGGGCCAGCAACAGTTGCCAGGGCAACCCTGGACATGGCAGGGGGCTTAAGGGGGCCTGGACCCGCCCACTTCCGCTTTGGGGGCCAGCAACAGTTGCCAGGGCAACCCTGGGCATGGCAGGGGGCTTAAGAGGGCCTGGACCCGCCCACTTCCGCTTTGGGGGCCAGCAACAGTTGCCAGGGCAACCGTGGGCATGGCAGGGGGCTGAAGGGCGCCAGGACCCGCCCACTTCCGCTTTGGGGGCCAGCAACAGTTGCCAGGGCAACATTGGGCAAGGCAGGGGGCTTAAGGGGGCCTGGACCTGTCCACTTCCGCTTTGGGGGCCAGCAACATTTGCCAGGGCAACCCTGGGCATGGCACGGGGCTTAAGGGGGCCAGGACCCGCCCACTTCCGCTTTGGGGGCCAGCAACATTTGCCAGGGCAACAATGGGCATGGCAGGGGGCTTAAGGGCGCCTGGACCCGCCCACTTCCGCTTTGGGGGCCAGCAACAGTTGCCAAGGCAACCCTGGGCAAGGCAGGGGGCTGAAGGGCGCCAGGACCCGCCAACTTCCACTTTGGGGGCCAGCAACAGTTGCCAGGGCAAACCTGGGCATGGCAGGGGGCTTAAGGGAGTCAGGACCCACCCACTTCCGCTTTGGGGGCCAGCAACAGTTTGCCAGGGCAACCCTGGGCATGGCAGGGGGCTTAAGGGCGCCTTGACCCGCCCACTTCCGCTTTGGGGGCATGCAACAGTTGCCAGGGCAACCCTGGGCAAGGCAGGGGCTTATATGGGGTCTGAACCCGCCCACTTCCGCTTTGGGTGCCAGCAACAGTTGACACGTCAACCCTGGGCATGGCAGGGGGCTTAAGGGGGCCTGGACCTGCCCGCTTCCGCTTTGGGGGCCAGCAACAGTTGCCAGTGCAACATTGGGCATGGCAGGGGGATTAAGGGAGTCAGGACATGCCCACTTCCGCTTTGGGGGGCTAGCAACAGTTGCCAGGACAACCCTGGGCATGGCAGGGGGCTGAAGGGCGCCAGGACCCGCCCACTTCCGCTTTGGGGGCCAGCAACAGTTGCCAGGGCAACCCTGGGCATGGCAGGGGGCTTAAGGGAATCAGGACCCGCCCACTTCCGTTTTGGGGGCCAGCAACAGTTGCCAGGGCAACCCTGGGCAAGGCAGGGGGCTTAAGGGGGCCTGGATCCGCCCACTTCCGCTCTGGGGGCCAGCAACAGTTGCCAGGGCAACCCTGGGCATGGCAGGGGGCTTAAGGGCGCCTGGACCCGCCCACTTCCGCTTTGGGGGCCAGCAACAGTTGCCAGGGCAACCCTGGGCATGGCAGGGGGCTGAAGGGCGCCAGGACCCGCCCACTTCCGCTTTGGGGGCCAGCAACAGTTGCCAGGGCAACATTGGGCAAGGCAGGGGGCTTAAGGGGGCCTGGACCCGCCCACTTCCGCTTTGGGGGCCAGCAACAGTTGCCAGGTCAACCCTGGGCATGGCAGGGGGCTTAAGGGGGCCTGGACCCGCCCACTTCCGCTTTGGGGGCCAGCAACAGTTGCCAGGGCAACCCTTGGCATGGCAGGGGGCTTAAGGGGGCCTGGACCTGCCCACTTCCGCTTTGGGGGCCAGCAACAGTTGCCAGGGCAAACCTGGGCATGGCAGGGGGCTTAAGGGGGCCAGGACCCGCCCACTTCCGGTTTGGGGGCCAGCAACAGTTGCCAGGTCAACCCTGGGCATGGCAGGGGGCTTAAGAGGGCCAGGACCCGCCCACTTCCGCTTTGGGGGCCAGCAACAGTTGCCAGGTCAACCCTGGGCATGGCAGGGGGCTTAAGGGGGCCTGGACCCGCCCACTTCCGCTTTGGGGGCCAGCAACAGTTGCCAGGGCAACCCTGGGCATGGCAGGGGGCTTAAGGGGGCCTGAACCCGCCCACTTCCGCTTTGGGGGCCAGCAACAGTTGCCAGGGCAACCCTGGGCATGGCAGGGGGCTGAAGGGCGCCAGGACCCGCCCACTTCCGCTTTGGGGGCCAGCAACAGTTGCCAAGGCAACCCTGGGCAAGGCAGGGGGCTTAAGGGGGCCTGGACCCGCCCACTTCCGCTTTGGGGGCCAGCAACAGTTGCCAGGGCAACATTGGGCATAACAGGGGGCTTAAGCGGACCTGGACCCGCCCACTTCCGCTTTGGGGGCCAGCAACAGTTGCCAGGGCAACCCTGGACATGGCAGGGGGCTTAAGGGGGCCTGGACCCGCACACTTCCGCTTTGGGGGCCAGCAACAGTTGCCAGGGCAACCCTGGGCATGGCAGGGGGCTTAAGGGCGCCAGGACCCGCCCACTTCCGCTTTGGGGGCCAGCAACAGTTGCCAGGGCAACCCTGGGCATGGCAGGGGGCTTAAGAGGGCCTGGACCCGCCCACTTCCGCTTTGGGGGCCAGCAACAGTTGCCAGGGCAACCCTGGGCATGGCAGGGGGCTGAAGGGCGCCAGGACCCGCCCACTTCCGCTTTGGGGGCCAGCAACAGTTGCCAGGGCAACATTGGGCAAGGCAGGGGGCTTAAGGGGGCCTGGACCTTTCCACTTCCTCTTTGGGGGCCAGCAACATTTGCCAGGGCAACCCTGGGCATGGCAGGGGGCTTAAGGGGGCATGGACCCGCATACTTCCGCTTTGGGGGCCAGCAACAGTTGCCAGGGCAACCCTGGGCATGGCAGGGGGCTGAAGGGCGCCAGGACCCGCCCACTTCCGCTTTGGGGGCCAGCAACAGTTGCCAGGGCAACAATGGGCATGGCAGGGGGCTTAAGGGCGCCTGGACCCGCCCACTTCCGCTTTGGGGGCCAGCAACAGTTGCCAAGGCAACCCTGGGCAAGGCAGGGGGCTGAAGGGCGCCAGGACATGCCAACTTCCGCTTTGGGGGCCAGCAACAGTTGCCAGGGCAAACCTGGGCATGGCAGGGGGCTTAAGGGAGTCAGGACCCACCCACTTCCGCTTTGGGGGCCAGCAACAGTTGCCAGGGCAACCCTGGGCATGGCAGGGGGCTTAAGGGCGCCTTGACCCGCCCACTTCCGCTTTGGGGGCATGCAACAGTTGCCAGGGCAACCCTGGGCAAGGCAGGGGGCTTATATGGGGTCTGAACCCGCCCACTTCCGCTTTGGGTGCCAGCAACAGTTGACACGTCAACCCTGGGCATGGCAGGGGGCTTAAGGGGGCCTGGACCCGCCCGCTTCCGCTTTGGGGGCAAGCAACAGTTGCCAGTGCAACATTGGGCATGGCAGGGGGATTAAGGGAGTCAGGACATGCCCACTTCCGCTTTGGGGGCTAGCAACAGTTGCCAGGACAACCCTGGGCATGGCAGGGGGCTGAAGGGCGCCAGGACCCGCCCACTTCCGCTTTGGGGGCCAGCAACAGTTGCAAGGGCAACCCTGGGCATGGCAGGGGGCTTAAGGGAATCAGGACCCGCCCACTTCCGTTTTGGGGGCCAGCAACAGTTGCCAGGGCAACCCTGGGCAAGGCAGGGGGCTTAAGGGGGCCTGGATCCGCCCACTTCCGCTCTGGGGGCCAGCAACAGTTGCCAGGGCAACCCTGGGCATGGCAGGGGGCTTAAGGGCGCCTGGACCCGCCCACTTCCGCTTTGGGGGCCAGCAACAGTTGCCAGGGCAACCCTGGGCATGGCAGGGGGCTGAAGGGCGCCAGGACCCGCCCACTTCCGCTTTGGGGGCCAGCAACAGTTGCCAGGGCAACATTGGGCAAGGCAGGGGGCTTAAGGGGGCCTGGACCCGCCCACTTCCGCTTTGGGGGCCAGCAACAGTTGCCAGGTCAACCCTGGGCATGGCAGGGGGCTTAAGGGGGCCTGGACCCGCCCACTTCCGCTTTGGGGGCCAGCAACAGTTGCCAGGGCAACCCTTGGCATGGCAGGGGGCTTAAGGGGGCCTGGACCTGCCCACTTCCGCTTTGGGGGCCAGCAACAGTTGCCAGGGCAAACCTGGGCATGGCAGGGGGCTTAAGGGGGCCAGGACCCGCCCACTTCCGCTTTGGGGGCCAGCAACAGTTGCCAGGGCAACATTGGGCATGGCAGGGGGCTTAAGGGCGCCAGGACCCGCCCACTTCCGGTTTGGGGGCCAGCAACAGTTGCCAGGTCAACCCTGGGCATGGCAGGGGGCTTAAGAGGGCCTGGACCCGCCCACTTCCGCTTTGGGGGCCAGCAACAGTTGCCAGGGCAAACCTGGGCATGGCAGGGGGCTTAAGGGGGCCTGGACCCGCCCACTTCCGCTTTGGGGGCCAGCAACAGTTGCCAGGGCAACCCTTGGCATGGCAGGGGGCTTAAGGGGGCCTGGACCCGCCCACTTCCGCTTCGGGGGCCAGCAACAGTTGCCAGGGCAAACCTGGGCATGGCAGGGGGCTTAAGGGGGCCAGAACCCGCCCACTTCCGCTTTGGGGGCCAGCAACAGTTGCCAGGGCAACATTGGGCATGGCAGGGGGCTTAAGGGCGCCAGGACCCGCCCACTTCCGCTTTGGGGGCCAGCAACAGTTGCCAGGTCAACCCTGGGCATGGCAGGGGGCTTAAGGGGGCCTGGACCCGCCCACTTCCGCTTTGGGGGCCAGCAACAGTTGCCAGGGCAACCCTGGGCATGGCAGGGGGCTTAAGGGGGCCTGAACCCGCCCACTTCCGCTTTGGGGGCCAGCAACAGTTGCCAGGGCAACCCTGGGCATGGCAGGGGGCTGAAGGGCGCCAGGACCCGCCCACTTCCGCTTTGGGGGCCAGCAACAGTTGCCAAGGCAACCCTGGGCAAGGCAGGGGGCTTAAGGGGGCCTGGACCCGCCCACTTCCGCTTTGGGGGCCAGCAACAGTTGCCAGGGCAACATTGGGCATAACAGGGGGCTTAAGCGGACCTGGACCCGCCCACTTCCGCTTTGGGGGCCAGCAACAGTTGCCAGGGCAACCCTGGACATGGCAGGGGGCTTAAGGGGGCCTGGACCCGCACACTTCCGCTTTGGGGGCCAGCAACAGTTGCCAGGGCAACCCTGGGCATGGCAGGGGGCTTAAGGGCGCCAGGACCCGCCCACTTCCGCTTTGGGGGCCAGCAACAGTTGCCAGGGCAACCCTGGGCATGGCAGGGGGCTTAAGAGGGCCTGGACCCGCCCACTTCCGCTTTGGGGGCCAGCAACAGTTGCCAGGGCAACCCTGGGCATGGCAGGGGGCTGAAGGGCGCCAGGACCCGCCCACTTCCGCTTTGGGGGCCAGCAACAGTTGCCAGGGCAACATTGGGCAAGGCAGGGGGCTTAAGGGGGCCTGGACCTTTCCACTTCCTCTTTGGGGGCCAGCAACATTTGCCAGGGCAACCCTGGGCATGGCAGGGGGCTTAAGGGGGCATGGACCCGCATACTTCCGCTTTGGGGGCCAGCAACAGTTGCCAGGGCAACCCTGGGCATGGCAGGGGGCTGAAGGGCGCCAGGACCCGCCCACTTCCGCTTTGGGGGCCAGCAACAGTTGCCAGGGCAACAATGGGCATGGCAGGGGGCTTAAGGGCGCCTGGACCCGCCCACTTCCGCTTTGGGGGCCAGCAACAGTTGCCAAGGCAACCCTGGGCAAGGCAGGGGGCTGAAGGGCGCCAGGACATGCCAACTTCCGCTTTGGGGGCCAGCAACAGTTGCCAGGGCAAACCTGGGCATGGCAGGGGGCTTAAGGGAGTCAGGACCCACCCACTTCCGCTTTGGGGGCCAGCAACAGTTGCCAGGGCAACCCTGGGCATGGCAGGGGGCTTAAGGGCGCCTTGACCCGCCCACTTCCGCTTTGGGGGCATGCAACAGTTGCCAGGGCAACCCTGGGCAAGGCAGGGGGCTTATATGGGGTCTGAACCCGCCCACTTCCGCTTTGGGTGCCAGCAACAGTTGACACGTCAACCCTGGGCATGGCAGGGGGCTTAAGGGGGCCTGGACCCGCCCGCTTCCGCTTTGGGGGCAAGCAACAGTTGCCAGTGCAACATTGGGCATGGCAGGGGGATTAAGGGAGTCAGGACATGCCCACTTCCGCTTTGGGGGCTAGCAACAGTTGCCAGGACAACCCTGGGCATGGCAGGGGGCTGAAGGGCGCCAGGACCCGCCCACTTCCGCTTTGGGGGCCAGCAACAGTTGCAAGGGCAACCCTGGGCATGGCAGGGGGCTTAAGGGAATCAGGACCCGCCCACTTCCGTTTTGGGGGCCAGCAACAGTTGCCAGGGCAACCCTGGGCAAGGCAGGGGGCTTAAGGGGGCCTGGATCCGCCCACTTCCGCTCTGGGGGCCAGCAACAGTTGCCAGGGCAACCCTGGGCATGGCAGGGGGCTTAAGGGCGCCTGGACCCGCCCACTTCCGCTTTGGGGGCCAGCAACAGTTGCCAGGGCAACCCTGGGCATGGCAGGGGGCTGAAGGGCGCCAGGACCCGCCCACTTCCGCTTTGGGGGCCAGCAACAGTTGCCAGGGCAACATTGGGCAAGGCAGGGGGCTTAAGGGGGCCTGGACCCGCCCACTTCCGCTTTGGGGGCCAGCAACAGTTGCCAGGTCAACCCTGGGCATGGCAGGGGGCTTAAGGGGGCCTGGACCCGCCCACTTCCGCTTTGGGGGCCAGCAACAGTTGCCAGGGCAACCCTTGGCATGGCAGGGGGCTTAAGGGGGCCTGGACCTGCCCACTTCCGCTTTGGGGGCCAGCAACAGTTGCCAGGGCAAACCTGGGCATGGCAGGGGGCTTAAGGGGGCCAGGACCCGCCCACTTCCGCTTTGGGGGCCAGCAACAGTTGCCAGGGCAACATTGGGCATGGCAGGGGGCTTAAGGGCGCCAGGACCCGCCCACTTCCGGTTTGGGGGCCAGCAACAGTTGCCAGGTCAACCCTGGGCATGGCAGGGGGCTTAAGAGGGCCTGGACCCGCCCACTTCCGCTTTGGGGGCCAGCAACAGTTGCCAGGGCAAACCTGGGCATGGCAGGGGGCTTAAGGGGGCCTGGACCCGCCCACTTCCGCTTTGGGGGCCAGCAACAGTTGCCAGGGCAACCCTTGGCATGGCAGGGGGCTTAAGGGGGCCTGGACCCGCCCACTTCCGCTTCGGGGGCCAGCAACAGTTGCCAGGGCAAACCTGGGCATGGCAGGGGGCTTAAGGGGGCCAGAACCCGCCCACTTCCGCTTTGGGGGCCAGCAACAGTTGCCAGGGCAACATTGGGCATGGCAGGGGGCTTAAGGGCGCCAGGACCCGCCCACTTCCGCTTTGGGGGCCAGCAACAGTTGCCAGGTCAACCCTGGGCATGGCAGGGGGCTTAAGGGGGCCTGGACCCGCCCACTTCCGCTTTGGGGGCCAGCAACAGTTGCCAGGGCAACCCTGGGCATGGCAGGGGGCTTAAGGGGGCCTGAACCCGCCCACTTCCGCTTTGGGGGCCAGCAACAGTTGCCAGGGCAACCCTGGGCATGGCAGGGGGCTGAAGGGCGCCAGGACCCGCCCACTTCCGCTTTGGGGGCCAGCAACAGTTGCCAAGGCAACCCTGGGCAAGGCAGGGGGCTTAAGGGGGCCTGGACCCGCCCACTTCCGCTTTGGGGGCCAGCAACAGTTGCCAGGGCAACATTGGGCATAACAGGGGGCTTAAGGGGGCCTGGACCCGCCCACTTCCGCTTTGGGGGCCAGCAACAGTTGCCAGGGCAACCCTGGACATGGCAGTGGGCTTAAGGGGGCCTGGACCCGCACACTTCCGCTTTGGGGGCCAGCAACAGTTGCCAGGGCAACCCTGGGCATGGCAGGGGGCTTAAGGGGGCCTGGACCCGCCCACTTCCGCTTTGGGGGCCAGCAACAGTTGCCAGGGCAACATTGGGCATGGCAGGGGGCTTAAGGGCGCCAGGACCCGCCCACTTCCGCTTTGGGGGCCAGCAACAGTTGCCAGGTCAACCCTGGGCATGGCAGGGGGCTTAAGGGGGCCTGGACCCGCCCACTTCCGCTTTGGGGGCCAGCAACAGTTGCCAGGGCAACCCTGGGCATGGCAGGGGGCTTAAGGGGGCCTGAACCCGCCCACTTCCGCTTTGGGGGCCAGCAACAGTTGCCAGGGCAACCCTGGGCATGGCAGGGGGCTGAAGGGCGCCAGGACCCGCCCACTTCCGCTTTGGGGGCCAGCAACAGTTGCCAAGGCAACCCTGGGCAAGGCAGGGGGCTTAAGGGGGCCTGGACCCGCCCACTTCCGCTTTGGGGGCCAGCAACAGTTGCCAGGGCAACATTGGGCATAACAGGGGGCTTAAGCGGACCTGGACCCGCCCACTTCCGCTTTGGGGGCCAGCAACAGTTGCCAGGGCAACCCTGGACATGGCAGGGGGCTTAAGGGGGCCTGGACCCGCACACTTCCGCTTTGGGGGCCAGCAACAGTTGCCAGGGCAACCCTGGGCATGGCAGGGGGCTTAAGGGCGCCAGGACCCGCCCACTTCCGCTTTGGGGGCCAGCAACAGTTGCCAGGGCAACCCTGGGCATGGCAGGGGGCTTAAGAGGGCCTGGACCCGCCCACTTCCGCTTTGGGGGCCAGCAACAGTTGCCAGGGCAACCCTGGGCATGGCAGGGGGCTGAAGGGCGCCAGGACCCGCCCACTTCCGCTTTGGGGGCCAGCAACAGTTGCCAGGGCAACATTGGGCAAGGCAGGGGGCTTAAGGGGGCCTGGACCTTTCCACTTCCTCTTTGGGGGCCAGCAACATTTGCCAGGGCAACCCTGGGCATGGCAGGGGGCTTAAGGGGGCATGGACCCGCATACTTCCGCTTTGGGGGCCAGCAACAGTTGCCAGGGCAACCCTGGGCATGGCAGGGGGCTGAAGGGCGCCAGGACCCGCCCACTTCCGCTTTGGGGGCCAGCAACAGTTGCCAGGGCAACAATGGGCATGGCAGGGGGCTTAAGGGCGCCTGGACCCGCCCACTTCCGCTTTGGGGGCCAGCAACAGTTGCCAAGGCAACCCTGGGCAAGGCAGGGGGCTGAAGGGCGCCAGGACATGCCAACTTCCGCTTTGGGGGCCAGCAACAGTTGCCAGGGCAAACCTGGGCATGGCAGGGGGCTTAAGGGAGTCAGGACCCACCCACTTCCGCTTTGGGGGCCAGCAACAGTTGCCAGGGCAACCCTGGGCATGGCAGGGGGCTTAAGGGCGCCTTGACCCGCCCACTTCCGCTTTGGGGGCATGCAACAGTTGCCAGGGCAACCCTGGGCAAGGCAGGGGGCTTATATGGGGTCTGAACCCGCCCACTTCCGCTTTGGGTGCCAGCAACAGTTGACACGTCAACCCTGGGCATGGCAGGGGGCTTAAGGGGGCCTGGACCCGCCCGCTTCCGCTTTGGGGGCAAGCAACAGTTGCCAGTGCAACATTGGGCATGGCAGGGGGATTAAGGGAGTCAGGACATGCCCACTTCCGCTTTGGGGGCTAGCAACAGTTGCCAGGACAACCCTGGGCATGGCAGGGGGCTGAAGGGCGCCAGGACCCGCCCACTTCCGCTTTGGGGGCCAGCAACAGTTGCAAGGGCAACCCTGGGCATGGCAGGGGGCTTAAGGGAATCAGGACCCGCCCACTTCCGTTTTGGGGGCCAGCAACAGTTGCCAGGGCAACCCTGGGCAAGGCAGGGGGCTTAAGGGGGCCTGGATCCGCCCACTTCCGCTCTGGGGGCCAGCAACAGTTGCCAGGGCAACCCTGGGCATGGCAGGGGGCTTAAGGGCGCCTGGACCCGCCCACTTCCGCTTTGGGGGCCAGCAACAGTTGCCAGGGCAACCCTGGGCATGGCAGGGGGCTGAAGGGCGCCAGGACCCGCCCACTTCCGCTTTGGGGGCCAGCAACAGTTGCCAGGGCAACATTGGGCAAGGCAGGGGGCTTAAGGGGGCCTGGACCCGCCCACTTCCGCTTTGGGGGCCAGCAACAGTTGCCAGGTCAACCCTGGGCATGGCAGGGGGCTTAAGGGGGCCTGGACCCGCCCACTTCCGCTTTGGGGGCCAGCAACAGTTGCCAGGGCAACCCTTGGCATGGCAGGGGGCTTAAGGGGGCCTGGACCTGCCCACTTCCGCTTTGGGGGCCAGCAACAGTTGCCAGGGCAAACCTGGGCATGGCAGGGGGCTTAAGGGGGCCAGGACCCGCCCACTTCCGCTTTGGGGGCCAGCAACAGTTGCCAGGGCAACATTGGGCATGGCAGGGGGCTTAAGGGCGCCAGGACCCGCCCACTTCCGGTTTGGGGGCCAGCAACAGTTGCCAGGTCAACCCTGGGCATGGCAGGGGGCTTAAGAGGGCCTGGACCCGCCCACTTCCGCTTTGGGGGCCAGCAACAGTTGCCAGGGCAAACCTGGGCATGGCAGGGGGCTTAAGGGGGCCTGGACCCGCCCACTTCCGCTTTGGGGGCCAGCAACAGTTGCCAGGGCAACCCTTGGCATGGCAGGGGGCTTAAGGGGGCCTGGACCCGCCCACTTCCGCTTCGGGGGCCAGCAACAGTTGCCAGGGCAAACCTGGGCATGGCAGGGGGCTTAAGGGGGCCAGAACCCGCCCACTTCCGCTTTGGGGGCCAGCAACAGTTGCCAGGGCAACATTGGGCATGGCAGGGGGCTTAAGGGCGCCAGGACCCGCCCACTTCCGCTTTGGGGGCCAGCAACAGTTGCCAGGTCAACCCTGGGCATGGCAGGGGGCTTAAGGGGGCCTGGACCCGCCCACTTCCGCTTTGGGGGCCAGCAACAGTTGCCAGGGCAACCCTGGGCATGGCAGGGGGCTTAAGGGGGCCTGAACCCGCCCACTTCCGCTTTGGGGGCCAGCAACAGTTGCCAGGGCAACCCTGGGCATGGCAGGGGGCTGAAGGGCGCCAGGACCCGCCCACTTCCGCTTTGGGGGCCAGCAACAGTTGCCAAGGCAACCCTGGGCAAGGCAGGGGGCTTAAGGGGGCCTGGACCCGCCCACTTCCGCTTTGGGGGCCAGCAACAGTTGCCAGGGCAACATTGGGCATAACAGGGGGCTTAAGGGGGCCTGGACCCGCCCACTTCCGCTTTGGGGGCCAGCAACAGTTGCCAGGGCAACCCTGGACATGGCAGTGGGCTTAAGGGGGCCTGGACCCGCACACTTCCGCTTTGGGGGCCAGCAACAGTTGCCAGGGCAACCCTGGGCATGGCAGGGGGCTTAAGGGGGCCTGGACCCGCCCACTTCCGCTTTGGGGGCCAGCAACAGTTGCCAGGGCAACATTGGGCATAACAGGGGGCTTAAGGGGGCCTGGACCCGCCCACTTCCGCTTTGGGGGCCAGCAACAGTTGCCAGGGCAACCCTGGACATGGCAGTGGGCTTAAGGGGGCCTGGACCCGCACACTTCCGCTTTGGGGGCCAGCAACAGTTGCCAGGGCAACCCTGGGCATGGCAGGGGGCTTAAGGGCGCCAGGACCCGCCCACTTCCGCTTTGGGGGCCAGCAACAGTTGCCAGGGCAACCCTGGGCATGGCAGGGGGCTTAAGAGGGCCTGGACCCGCCCACTTCCGCTTTGGGGGCCAGCAACAGTTGCCAGGGCAACCCTGGGCATGGCAGGGGGCTGAAGGGCGCCAGGACCCGCCCACTTCCGCTTTGGGGGCCAGTAACAGTTGCCAGGGCAACATTGGGCAAGGCAGGGGGCTTAAGGGGGCCTGGACCTGTCCACTTCCGCTTTGGGGGCCAGCAACATTTGCCAGGGCAACCCTGGGCATGGCAGGGGGCTTAAGGGGGCATGGACCCGCATACTTCCGCTTTGGGGGCCAGCAACAGTTGCCAGGGCAACCCTGGGCATGGCAGGGGGCTGAAGGGCGCCAGGACCCGCCCACTTCCGCTTTGGGGGCCAGCAACAGTTGCCAGGGCAACAATGGGCATGGCAGGGGGCTTAAGGGCGCCTGGACCCGCCCACTTCCGCTTTGGGGGCCAGCAACAGTTGCCAAGGCAACCCTGGGCAAGGCAGGGGGCTGAAGGGCGCCAGGACCCGCCAACTTCCGCTTTGGGGGCCAGCAACAGTTGCCAGGGCAAACCTGGGCATGGCAGGGGGCTTAAGGGAGTCAGGACCCACCCACTTCCGCTTTGGGGGCCAGCAACAGTTGCCAGGGCAACCCTGGGCATGGCAGGGGGCTTAAGGGCGCCTTGACCCGCCCACTTCCGCTTTGGGGGCATGCAACAGTTGCCAGGGCAACCCTGGGCAAGGCAGGGGGCTTATATGGGGTCTGAACCCGCCCACTTCCGCTTTGGGTGCCAGCAACAGTTGACACGTCAACCCTGGGCATGGCAGGGGGCTTAAGGGGGCCTGGACCTGCCCGCTTCCGCTTTGGGGGCCAGCAACAGTTGCCAGTGCAACATTGGGCATGGCAGGGGGATTAAGGGAGTCAGGACATGCCCACTTCCGCTTTGGGGGCTAGCAACAGTTGCCAGGACAACCCTGGGCATGGCAGGGGGCTGAAGGGCGCCAGGACCCGCCCACTTCCGCTTTGGGGGCCAGCAACAGTTGCCAGGGCAACCCTGGACATGGCAGGGGGCTTAAGGGGGCCTGGACCCGCACACTTCCGCTTTGGGGGCCAGCAACAGTTGCCAGGGCAACCCTGGGCATGGCAGGGGGCTTAAGGGCGCCAGGACCCGCCCACTTCCGCTTTGGGGGCCAGCAACAGTTGCCAGGGCAACCCTGGGCATGGCAGGGGGCTTAAGAGGGCCTGGACCCGCCCACTTCCGCTTTGGGGGCCAGCAACAGTTGCCAGGGCAACCCTGGGCATGGCAGGGGGCTGAAGGGCGCCAGGACCCGCCCACTTCCGCTTTGGGGGCCAGCAACAGTTGCCAGGGCAACATTGGGCAAGGCAGGGGGCTTAAGGGGGCCTGGACCTTTCCACTTCCTCTTTGGGGGCCAGCAACATTTGCCAGGGCAACCCTGGGCATGGCAGGGGGCTTAAGGGGGCATGGACCCGCATACTTCCGCTTTGGGGGCCAGCAACAGTTGCCAGGGCAACCCTGGGCATGGCAGGGGGCTGAAGGGCGCCAGGACCCGCCCACTTCCGCTTTGGGGGCCAGCAACAGTTGCCAGGGCAACAATGGGCATGGCAGGGGGCTTAAGGGCGCCTGGACCCGCCCACTTCCGCTTTGGGGGCCAGCAACAGTTGCCAAGGCAACCCTGGGCAAGGCAGGGGGCTGAAGGGCGCCAGGACATGCCAACTTCCGCTTTGGGGGCCAGCAACAGTTGCCAGGGCAAACCTGGGCATGGCAGGGGGCTTAAGGGAGTCAGGACCCACCCACTTCCGCTTTGGGGGCCAGCAACAGTTGCCAGGGCAACCCTGGGCATGGCAGGGGGCTTAAGGGCGCCTTGACCCGCCCACTTCCGCTTTGGGGGCATGCAACAGTTGCCAGGGCAACCCTGGGCAAGGCAGGGGGCTTATATGGGGTCTGAACCCGCCCACTTCCGCTTTGGGTGCCAGCAACAGTTGACACGTCAACCCTGGGCATGGCAGGGGGCTTAAGGGGGCCTGGACCCGCCCGCTTCCGCTTTGGGGGCAAGCAACAGTTGCCAGTGCAACATTGGGCATGGCAGGGGGATTAAGGGAGTCAGGACATGCCCACTTCCGCTTTGGGGGCTAGCAACAGTTGCCAGGACAACCCTGGGCATGGCAGGGGGCTGAAGGGCGCCAGGACCCGCCCACTTCCGCTTTGGGGGCCAGCAACAGTTGCAAGGGCAACCCTGGGCATGGCAGGGGGCTTAAGGGAATCAGGACCCGCCCACTTCCGTTTTGGGGGCCAGCAACAGTTGCCAGGGCAACCCTGGGCAAGGCAGGGGGCTTAAGGGGGCCTGGATCCGCCCACTTCCGCTCTGGGGGCCAGCAACAGTTGCCAGGGCAACCCTGGGCATGGCAGGCGGCTTAAGGGCGCCTGGACCTGCCCACTTCCGCTTTGGGGGCCAGCAACAGTTGCCAGGGCAACCCTGGGCATGGCAGGGGGCTGAAGGGCGCCAGGACCCGCCCACTTCCGCTTTGGGGGCCAGCAACAGTTGCCAGGGCAACATTGGGCAAGGCAGGGGGCTTAAGGGGGCCTGGACCCGCCCACTTCCGCTTTGGGGGCCAGCAACAGTTGCCAGGTCAACCCTGGGCATGGCAGGGGGCTTAAGGGGGCCTGGACCCGCCCACTTCCGCTTTGGGGGCCAGCAACAGTTGCCAGGGCAACCCTTGGCATGGCAGGGGGCTTAAGGGGGCCTGGACCTGCCCACTTCCGCTTTGGGGGCCAGCAACAGTTGCCAGGGCAAACCTGGGCATGGCAGGGGGCTTAAGGGGGCCAGGACCCGCCCACTTCCGCTTTGGGGGCCAGCAACAGTTGCCAGGGCAACATTGGGCATGGCAGGGGGCTTAAGGGCGCCAGGACCCGCCCACTTCCGGTTTGGGGGCCAGCAACAGTTGCCAGGTCAACCCTGGGCATGGCAGGGGGCTTAAGAGGGCCTGGACCCGCCCACTTCCGCTTTGGGGGCCAGCAACAGTTGCCAGGGCAAACCTGGGCATGGCAGGGGGCTTAAGGGGGCCTGGACCCGCCCACTTCCGCTTTGGGGGCCAGCAACAGTTGCCAGGGCAACCCTTGGCATGGCAGGGGGCTTAAGGGGGCCTGGACCCGCCCACTTCCGCTTTGGGGGCCAGCAACAGTTGCCAGGGCAAACCTGGGCATGGCAGGGGGCTTAAGGGGGCCAGAACCCGCCCACTTCCGCTTTGGGGGCCAGCAACAGTTGCCAGGGCAACATTGGGCATGGCAGGGGGCTTAAGGGCGCCAGGACCCGCCCACTTCCGCTTTGGGGGCCAGCAACAGTTGCCAGGTCAACCCTGGGCATGGCAGGGGGCTTAAGGGGGCCTGGACCCGCCCACTTCCGCTTTGGGGGCCAGCAACAGTTGCCAGGGCAACCCTGGGCATGGCAGGGGGCTTAAGGGGGCCTGAACCCGCCCACTTCCGCTTTGGGGGCCAGCAACAGTTGCCAGGGCAACCCTGGGCATGGCAGGGGGCTGAAGGGCGCCAGGACCCGCCCACTTCCGCTTTGGGGGCCAGCAACAGTTGCCAAGGCAACCCTGGGCAAGGCAGGGGGCTTAAGGGGGCCTGGACCCGCCCACTTCCGCTTTGGGGGCCAGCAACAGTTGCCAGGGCAACATTGGGCATAACAGGGGGCTTAAGGGGGCCTGGACCCGCCCACTTCCGCTTTGGGGGCCAGCAACAGTTGCCAGGGCAACCCTGGACATGGCAGTGGGCTTAAGGGGGCCTGGACCCGCACACTTCCGCTTTGGGGGCCAGCAACAGTTGCCAGGGCAACCCTGGGCATGGCAGGGGGCTTAAGGGGGCCTGGACCCGCCCACTTCCGCTTTGGGGGCCAGCAACAGTTGCCAGGGCAACATTGGGCATAACAGGGGGCTTAAGGGGGCCTGGACCCGCCCACTTCCGCTTTGGGGGCCAGCAACAGTTGCCAGGGCAACCCTGGACATGGCAGTGGGCTTAAGGGGGCCTGGACCCGCACACTTCCGCTTTGGGGGCCAGCAACAGTTGCCAGGGCAACCCTGGGCATGGCAGGGGGCTTAAGGGCGCCAGGACCCGCCCACTTCCGCTTTGGGGGCCAGCAACAGTTGCCAGGGCAACCCTGGGCATGGCAGGGGGCTTAAGAGGGCCTGGACCCGCCCACTTCCGCTTTGGGGGCCAGCAACAGTTGCCAGGGCAACCCTGGGCATGGCAGGGGGCTGAAGGGCGCCAGGACCCGCCCACTTCCGCTTTGGGGGCCAGTAACAGTTGCCAGGGCAACATTGGGCAAGGCAGGGGGCTTAAGGGGGCCTGGACCTGTCCACTTCCGCTTTGGGGGCCAGCAACATTTGCCAGGGCAACCCTGGGCATGGCAGGGGGCTTAAGGGGGCATGGACCCGCATACTTCCGCTTTGGGGGCCAGCAACAGTTGCCAGGGCAACCCTGGGCATGGCAGGGGGCTGAAGGGCGCCAGGACCCGCCCACTTCCGCTTTGGGGGCCAGCAACAGTTGCCAGGGCAACAATGGGCATGGCAGGGGGCTTAAGGGCGCCTGGACCCGCCCACTTCCGCTTTGGGGGCCAGCAACAGTTGCCAAGGCAACCCTGGGCAAGGCAGGGGGCTGAAGGGCGCCAGGACCCGCCAACTTCCGCTTTGGGGGCCAGCAACAGTTGCCAGGGCAAACCTGGGCATGGCAGGGGGCTTAAGGGAGTCAGGACCCACCCACTTCCGCTTTGGGGGCCAGCAACAGTTGCCAGGGCAACCCTGGGCATGGCAGGGGGCTTAAGGGCGCCTTGACCCGCCCACTTCCGCTTTGGGGGCATGCAACAGTTGCCAGGGCAACCCTGGGCAAGGCAGGGGGCTTATATGGGGTCTGAACCCGCCCACTTCCGCTTTGGGTGCCAGCAACAGTTGACACGTCAACCCTGGGCATGGCAGGGGGCTTAAGGGGGCCTGGACCCGCCCGCTTCCGCTTTGGGGGCCAGCAACAGTTGCCAGTGCAACATTGGGCATGGCAGGGGGATTAAGGGAGTCAGGACATGCCCACTTCCGCTTTGGGGGCTAGCAACAGTTGCCAGGACAACCCTGGGCATGGCAGGGGGCTGAAGGGCGCCAGGACCCGCCCACTTCCGCTTTGGGGGCCAGCAACAGTTGCCAGGGCAACCCTGGGCATGGCAGGGGGCTTAAGGGAATCAGGACCCGCCCACTTCCGTTTTGGGGGCCAGCAACAGTTGCCAGGGCAACCCTGGGCAAGGCAGGGGGCTTAAGGGGGCCTGGATCCGCCCACTTCCGCTCTGGGGGCCAGCAACAGTTGCCAGGGCAACATTGGGCATGGCAGGGGGCTTAAGGGCGCCAGGACCCGCCCACTTCCGGTTTGGGGGCCAGCAACAGTTGCCAGGTCAACCCTGGGCATGGCAGGGGGCTTAAGAGGGCCTGGACCCGCCCACTTCCGCTTTGGGGGCCAGCAACAGTTGCCAGGGCAAACCTGGGCATGGCAGGGGGCTTAAGGGGGCCTGGACCCGCCCACTTCCGCTTTGGGGGCCAGCAACAGTTGCCAGGGCAACCCTTGGCATGGCAGGGGGCTTAAGGGGGCCTGGACCCGCCCACTTCCGCTTTGGGGGCCAGCAACAGTTGCCAGGGCAAACCTGGGCATGGCAGGGGGCTTAAGGGGGCCAGAACCCGCCCACTTCCGCTTTGGGGGCCAGCAACAGTTGCCAGGGCAACATTGGGCATGGCAGGGGGCTTAAGGGCGCCAGGACCCGCCCACTTCCGCTTTGGGGGCCAGCAACAGTTGCCAGGTCAACCCTGGGCATGGCAGGGGGCTTAAGGGGGCCTGGACCCGCCCACTTCCGCTTTGGGGGCCAGCAACAGTTGCCAGGGCAACCCTGGGCATGGCAGGGGGCTTAAGGGGGCCTGAACCCGCCCACTTCCGCTTTGGGGGCCAGCAACAGTTGCCAGGGCAACCCTGGGCATGGCAGGGGGCTGAAGGGCGCCAGGACCCGCCCACTTCCGCTTTGGGGGCCAGCAACAGTTGCCAAGGCAACCCTGGGCAAGGCAGGGGGCTTAAGGGGGCCTGGACCCGCCCACTTCCGCTTTGGGGGCCAGCAACAGTTGCCAGGGCAACCCTTGGCATGGCAGGGGGCTTAAGGGGGCCTGGACCCGCCCACTTCCGCTTTGGGGGCCAGCAACAGTTGCCAGGGCAAACCTGGGCATGGCAGGGGGCTTAAGGGGGCCAGAACCCGCCCACTTCCGCTTTGGGGGCCAGCAACAGTTGCCAGGGCAACATTGGGCATGGCAGGGGGCTTAAGGGCGCCAGGACCCGCCCACTTCCGCTTTGGGGGCCAGCAACAGTTGCCAGGTCAACCCTGGGCATGGCAGGGGGCTTAAGGGGGCCTGGACCCGCCCACTTCCGCTTTGGGGGCCAGCAACAGTTGCCAGGGCAACCCTGGGCATGGCAGGGGGCTTAAGGGGGCCTGAACCCGCCCACTTCCGCTTTGGGGGCCAGCAACAGTTGCCAGGGCAACCCTGGGCATGGCAGGGGGCTGAAGGGCGCCAGGACCCGCCCACTTCCGCTTTGGGGGCCAGCAACAGTTGCCAAGGCAACCCTGGGCAAGGCAGGGGGCTTAAGGGGGCCTGGACCCGCCCACTTCCGCTTTGGGGGCCAGCAACAGTTGCCAGGGCAACATTGGGCATAACAGGGGGCTTAAGGGGGCCTGGACCCGCCCACTTCCGCTTTGGGGGCCAGCAACAGTTGCCAGGGCAACCCTGGACATGGCAGTGGGCTTAAGGGGGCCTGGACCCGCACACTTCCGCTTTGGGGGCCAGCAACAGTTGCCAGGGCAACCCTGGGCATGGCAGGGGGCTTAAGGGGGCCTGGACCCGCCCACTTCCGCTTTGGGGGCCAGCAACAGTTGCCAGGGCAACATTGGGCATAACAGGGGGCTTAAGGGGGCCTGGACCCGCCCACTTCCGCTTTGGGGGCCAGCAACAGTTGCCAGGGCAACCCTGGACATGGCAGTGGGCTTAAGGGGGCCTGGACCCGCACACTTCCGCTTTGGGGGCCAGCAACAGTTGCCAGGGCAACCCTGGGCATGGCAGGGGGCTTAAGGGCGCCAGGACCCGCCCACTTCCGCTTTGGGGGCCAGCAACAGTTGCCAGGGCAACCCTGGGCATGGCAGGGGGCTTAAGAGGGCCTGGACCCGCCCACTTCCGCTTTGGGGGCCAGCAACAGTTGCCAGGGCAACCCTGGGCATGGCAGGGGGCTGAAGGGCGCCAGGACCCGCCCACTTCCGCTTTGGGGGCCAGTAACAGTTGCCAGGGCAACATTGGGCAAGGCAGGGGGCTTAAGGGGGCCTGGACCTGTCCACTTCCGCTTTGGGGGCCAGCAACATTTGCCAGGGCAACCCTGGGCATGGCAGGGGGCTTAAGGGGGCATGGACCCGCATACTTCCGCTTTGGGGGCCAGCAACAGTTGCCAGGGCAACCCTGGGCATGGCAGGGGGCTGAAGGGCGCCAGGACCCGCCCACTTCCGCTTTGGGGGCCAGCAACAGTTGCCAGGGCAACAATGGGCATGGCAGGGGGCTTAAGGGCGCCTGGACCCGCCCACTTCCGCTTTGGGGGCCAGCAACAGTTGCCAAGGCAACCCTGGGCAAGGCAGGGGGCTGAAGGGCGCCAGGACCCGCCAACTTCCGCTTTGGGGGCCAGCAACAGTTGCCAGGGCAAACCTGGGCATGGCAGGGGGCTTAAGGGAGTCAGGACCCACCCACTTCCGCTTTGGGGGCCAGCAACAGTTGCCAGGGCAACCCTGGGCATGGCAGGGGGCTTAAGGGCGCCTTGACCCGCCCACTTCCGCTTTGGGGGCATGCAACAGTTGCCAGGGCAACCCTGGGCAAGGCAGGGGGCTTATATGGGGTCTGAACCCGCCCACTTCCGCTTTGGGTGCCAGCAACAGTTGCCAGTGCAACATTGGGCATGGCAGGGGGATTAAGGGAGTCAGGACATGCCCACTTCCGCTTTGGGGGCTAGCAACAGTTGCCAGGACAACCCTGGGCATGGCAGGGGGCTTAAGGGGGCCTGGACCCGCCCACTTCCGCTTTGGGGGCCAGCAACAGTTGCCAGGGCAAACCTGGGCATGGCAGGGGGCTTAAGGGGGCCAGAACCCGCCCACTTCCGCTTTGGGGGCCAGCAACAGTTGCCAGGGCAACATTGGGCATGGCAGGGGGCTTAAGGGCGCCAGGACCCGCCCACTTCCGCTTTGGGGGCCAGCAACAGTTGCCAGGTCAACCCTGGGCATGGCAGGGGGCTTAAGGGGGCCTGGACCCGCCCACTTCCGCTTTGGGGGCCAGCAACAGTTGCCAGGGCAACCCTTGGCATGGCAGGGGGCTTAAGGGGGCCTGGACCCGCCCACTTCCGCTTTGGGGGCCAGCAACAGTTGCCAGGGCAAACCTGGGCATGGCAGGGGGCTTAAGGGGGCCAGAACCCGCCCACTTCCGCTTTGGGGGCCAGCAACAGTTGCCAGGGCAACATTGGGCATGGCAGGGGGCTTAAGGGCGCCAGGACCCGCCCACTTCCGCTTTGGGGGCCAGCAACAGTTGCCAGGTCAACCCTGGGCATGGCAGGGGGCTTAAGGGGGCCTGGACCCGCCCACTTCCGCTTTGGGGGCCAGCAACAGTTGCCAGGGCAACCCTGGGCATGGCAGGGGGCTTAAGGGGGCCTGAACCCGCCCACTTCCGCTTTGGGGGCCAGCAACAGTTTCCAGGGCAACCCTGGGCATGGCAGGGGGCTGAAGGGCGCCAGGACCCGCCCACTTCCGCTTTGGGGGCCAGCAACAGTTGCCAGGGCAACCCTGGGCATGGCAGGGGGCTTAAGGGAATCAGGACCCGCCCACTTCCGTTTTGGGGGCCAGCAACAGTTGCCAGGGCAACCCTGGGCATGGCAGGGGGCTGAAGGGCGCCAGGACCCGCCCACTTCCGCTTTGGGGGCCAGCAACAGTTGCCAAGGCAACCCTGGGCAAGGCAGGGGGCTTAAGGGGGCCTGGACCCGCCCACTTCCGCTTTGGGGGCCAGCAACAGTTGCCAGGGCAACATTGGGCATAACAGGGGGCTTAAGGGGGCCTGGACCCGCCCACTTCCGCTTTGGGGGCCAGCAACAGTTGCCAGGGCAACCCTGGACATGGCAGGGGGCTTAAGGGGGCCTGGACCCGCACACTTCCGCTTTGGGGGCCAGCAACAGTTGCCAGGGCAACCCTGGGCATGGCAGGGGGCTTAAGGGCGCCAGGACCCGCCCACTTCCGCTTTGGGGGCCAGCAACAGTTGCCAGGGCAACCCTGGGCATGGCAGGGGGCTTAAGAGGGCCTGGACCCGCCCACTTCCGCTTTGGGGGCCAGCAACAGTTGCCAGGGCAACCCTGGGCATGGCAGGGGGCTGAAGGGCGCCAGGACCCGCCCACTTCCGCTTTGGGGGCCAGCAACAGTTGCCAGGGCAACATTGGGCAAGGCAGGGGGCTTAAGGGGGCCTGGACCTGTCCACTTCCGCTTTGGGGGCCAGCAACATTTGCCAGGGCAACCCTGGGCATGGCAGGGGGCTTAAGGGGGCATGGACCCGCATACTTCCGCTTTGGGGGCCAGCAACAGTTGCCAGGGCAACCCTGGGCATGGCAGGGGGCTGAAGGGCGCCAGGACCCGCCCACTTCCGCTTTGGGGGCCAGCAACAGTTGCCAGGGCAACAATGGGCATGGCAGGGGGCTTAAGGGCGCCTGGACCCGCCCACTTCCACTTTGGGGGCCAGCAACAGTTGCCAAGGCAACCCTGGGCAAGGCAGGGGGCTGAAGGGCGCCAGGACCCGCCAACTTCCGCTTTGGGGGCCAGCAACAGTTGCCAGGGCAAACCTGGGCATGGCAGGGGGCTTAAGGGAGTCAGGACCCACCCACTTCCGCTTTGGGGGCCAGCAACAGTTGCCAGGGCAACCCTGGGCATGGCAGGGGGCTTAAGGGCGCCTTGACCCGCCCACTTCCGCTTTGGGGGCATGCAACAGTTGCCAGGGCAACCCTGGGCAAGGCAGGGGGCTTATATGGGGTCTGAACCCGCCCACTTCCGCTTTGGGTGCCAGCAACAGTTGACACGTCAACCCTGGGCATGGCAGGGGGCTTAAGGGGGCCTGGACCCGCCCGCTTCCGCTTTGGGGGCCAGCAACAGTTGCCAGTGCAACATTGGGCATGGCAGGGGGATTAAGGGAGTCAGGACATGCCCACTTCCGCTTTGGGGGCTAGCAACAGTTGCCAGGACAACCATGGGCATGGCAGGGGGCTGAAGGGCGCCAGGACCCGCCCACTTCCGCTTTGGGGGCCAGCAACAGTTGCCAGGGCAACCCTTGGCATGGCAGGGGGCTTAAGGGGGCCTGGATCCGCCCACTTCCGCTCTGGGGGCCAGCAACAGTTGCCAGGGCAACCCTGGGCATGGCAGGGGGCTTAAGGGCGCCTGGACCCGCCCACTTCCGCTTTGGGGGCCAGCAACAGTTGCCAGGGCAACCCTGGGCATGGCAGGGGGCTGAAGGGCGCCAGGACCCGCCCACTTCCGCTTTGGGGGCCAGCAACAGTTGCCAGGGCAACATTGGGCAAGGCAGGGGGCTTAAGGGGGCCTGGACCCGCCCACTTCCGCTTTGGGGGCCAGCAACAGTTGCCAGGTCAACCCTGGGCATGGCAGGGGGCTTAAGGGGGCCTGGACCCGCCCACTTCCGCTTTGGGGGCCAGCAACAGTTGCCAGGGCAAACCTGGGCATGGCAGGGGGCTTAAGGGGGCCAGAACCCGCCCACTTCCGCTTTGGGGGCCAGCAACAGTTGCCAGGGCAACATTGGGCATGGCAGGGGGCTTAAGGGCGCCAGGACCCGCCCACTTCCGCTTTGGGGGCCAGCAACAGTTGCCAGGGCAAACCTGGGCATGGCAGGGGGCTTAAGGGGGCCAGAACCCGCCCACTTCCGCTTTGGGGGCCAGCAACAGTTGCCAGGGCAACCCTGGGCATGGCAGGGGGCTTAAGGGGGCCTGGACCCGCCCACTTCCGCTTTGGGGGCCAGCAACAGTTGCCAGGGCAACCCTGGGCATGGCAGGGGGCTTAAGGGGGCCTGAACCCGCCCACTTCCGCTTTGGGGGCCAGCAACAGTTGCCAGGGCAACCCTGGGCATGGCAGGGGGCTGAAGGGCGCCAGGACCCGCCCACTTCCGCTCTGGGGGCCAGCAACAGTTGCCAGGGCAACATTGGGCATGGCAGGGGGCTTAAGGGGGCCTGGACCCGCCCACTTCCGCTTTGGGGGCCAGCAACAGTTGCCAGGGCAACCCTTGGCATGGCAGGGGGCTTAAGGGGGCCTGGACCCGCCCACTTCCGCTTTGGGGGCCAGCAACAGTTGCCAGGGCAAACCTGGGCATGGCAGGGGGCTTAAGGGGGCCAGAACCCGCCCACTTCCGCTTTGGGGGCCAGCAACAGTTGCCAGGGCAACATTGGGCATGGCAGGGGGCTTAAGGGCGCCAGGACCCGCCCACTTCCGCTTTGGGGGCCAGCAACAGTTGCCAGGTCAACCCTGGGCATGGCAGGGGGCTTAAGGGGGCCTGGACCCGCCCACTTCCGCTTTGGGGGCCAGCAACAGTTGCCAGGGCAACCCTGGGCATGGCAGGGGGCTTAAGGGGGCCTGAACCCGCCCACTTCCGCTTTGGGGGCCAGCAACAGTTGCCAGGGCAACCCTGGGCATGGCAGGGGGCTGAAGGGCGCCAGGACCCGCCCACTTCCGCTTTGGGGGCCAGCAACAGTTGCCAAGGCAACCCTGGGCAAGGCAGGGGGCTTAAGGGGGCCTGGACCCGCCCACTTCCGCTTTGGGGGCCAGCAACAGTTGCAAGGGCAACATTGGGCATAACAGGGGGCTTAAGGGGGCCTGGACCCGCCCACTTCCGCTTTGGGGGCCAGCAACAGTTGCCAGGGCAACCCTGGACATGGCAGGGGGCTTAAGGGCGCCAGGACCCGCACACTTCCGCTTTGGGGGCCATCAACAGTTGCCAGGGCAACCCTGGGCATGGCAGGGGGCTTAAGAGGGCCTGGACCCGCCCACTTCCGCTTTGGGGGCCAGCAACAGTTGCCAGGGCAACCCTGGGCAAGGCAGGGGGCTTATATGGGGTCTGAACCCGCCCACTTCCGCTTTGGGTGCCAGCAACAGTTGACACGTCAACCCTGGGCATGGCAGGGGGCTTAAGGGGGCCTGGACCCGCCCGCTTCCGCTTTGGGGGCCAGCAACAGTTGCCAGTGCAACATTGGGCATGGCAGGGGGATTAAGGGAGTCAGGACATGCCCACTTCCGCTTTGGGGGCTAGCAACAGTTGCCAGGACAACCCTGGGCATGGCAGGGGGCTTAAGGGGGCCTGGACCCGCCCACTTCCGCTTTGGGGGCCAGCAACAGTTGCCAGGGCAAACCTGGGCATGGCAGGGGGCTTAAGGGGGCCAGAACCCGCCCACTTCCGCTTTGGGGGCCAGCAACAGTTGCCAGGGCAACATTGGGCATGGCAGGGGGCTTAAGGGCGCCAGGACCCGCCCACTTCCGCTTTGGGGGCCAGCAACAGTTGCCAGGTCAACCCTGGGCATGGCAGGGGGCTTAAGGGGGCCTGGACCCGCCCACTTCCGCTTTGGGGGCCAGCAACAGTTGCCAGGGCAACCCTGGGCATGCCAGGGGGCTTAAGGGGGCCTGAACCCGCCCACTTCCGCTTTGGGGGCCAGCAACAGTTTCCAGGGCAACCCTGGGCATGGCAGGGGGCTGAAGGGCGCCAGGACCCGCCCACTTCCGCTTTGGGGGCCAGCAACAGTTGCCAGGTCAACCCTGGGCATGGCAGGGGGCTTAAGAGGGCCTGGACCCGCCCACTTCCGCTTTGGGGGCCAGCAACAGTTGCCAGGGCAAACCTGGGCATGGCAGGGGGCTTAAGGGGGCCTGGACCCGCCCACTTCCGCTTTGGGGGCCAGCAACAGTTGCCAGGGCAACCCTTGGCATGGCAGGGGGCTTAAGGGGGCCTGGACCCGCCCACTTCCGCTTTGGGGGCCAGCAACAGTTGCCAGGGCAAACCTGGGCATGGCAGGGGGCTTAAGGGGGCCAGAACCCGCCCACTTCCGCTTTGGGGGCCAGCAACAGTTGCCAGGGCAACATTGGGCATGGCAGGGGGCTTAAGGGCGCCAGGACCCGCCCACTTCCGCTTTGGGGGCCAGCAACAGTTGCCAGGTCAACCCTGGGCATGGCAGGGGGCTTAAGGGGGCCTGGACCCGCCCACTTCCGCTTTGGGGGCCAGCAACAGTTGCCAGGGCAACCCTGGGCATGGCAGGGGGCTTAAGGGGGCCTGAACCCGCCCACTTCCGCTTTGGGGGCCAGCAACAGTTTCCAGGGCAACCCTGGGCATGGCAGGGGGCTGAAGGGCGCCAGGACCCGCCCACTTCCGCTTTGGGGGCCAGCAACAGTTGCCAGGGCAACCCTGGGCATGGCAGGGGGCTTAAGGGAATCAGGACCCGCCCACTTCCGTTTTGGGGGCCAGCAACAGTTGCCAGGGCAACCCTGGGCAAGGCAGGGGGCTTAAGGGGGCCTGGATCCGCCCACTTCCGCTCTGGGGGCCAGCGACAGTTGCCAGGGCAACCCTGGGCATGGCAGGGGGCTTAAGGGCGCCTGGACCCGCCCACTTCCGCTTTGGGGGCCAGCAACAGTTGCCAGGGCAACATTGGGCAAGGCAGGGGGCTTAAGGGGGCCTGGACCCGCCCACTTCCGCTTTGGGGGCCAGCAACAGTTGCCAGGTCAACCCTGGGCATGGCAGGGGGCTTAAGGGGGCCTGGACCCGCCCACTTCCGCTTTGGGGGCCAGCAACAGTTGCCAGGGCAACCCTGGGCATGGCAGGGGGCTTAAGAGGGCCTGGACCCGCCCACTTCCGCTTTGGGGGCCAGCAACAGTTGCCAGGGCAAACCTGGGCATGGCAGGGGGCTTAAGGGGGCCTGGACCCGCCCACTTCCGCTTTGTGGGCCAGCAACAGTTGCCAGGGCAACCCTTGGCATGGCAGGGGGCTTAAGGGGGCCTGGACCCGCCCACTTCCGCTTTGGGGGCCAGCAACAGTTGCCAGGGCAAACCTGGGCATGGCAGGGGGCTTAAGGGGGCCAGAACCCGCCCACTTCCGCTTTGGGGGCCAGCAACAGTTGCCAGGGCAACATTGGGCATGGCAGGGGGCTTAAGGGCGCCAGGACCCGCCCACTTCCGCTTTGGGGGCCAGCAACAGTTGCCAGGGCAACCCTGGGCATGGCAGGGGGCTTAAGGGGGCCTGGACCCGCCCACTTCCGCTTTGGGGGCCAGCAACAGTTGCCAGGGCAACCCTGGGCATGGCAGGGGGCTTAAGGGGGCCTGAACCCGCCCACTTCCGCTTTGGGGGCCAGCAACAGTTTCCAGGGCAACCCTGGGCATGGCAGGGGGCTGAAGGGCGCCAGGACCCGCCCACTTCCGCTTTGGGGGCCAGCAACAGTTGCCAAGGCAACCCTGGGCAAGGCAGGGGGCCTGGACCCGCCCACTTCCGCTTTGGGGGCCAGCAACAGTTGCCAGGGCAACATTGGGCATAACAGGGGGCTTAAGGGGGCCTGGACCCGCCCACTTCCGCTTTGGGGGCCAGCAACAGTTGCCAGGGCAACCCTGGACATGGCAGGGGGCTTAAGGGGGCCTGGACCCGCACATTTCCGCTTTGGGGGCCAGCAACAGTTGCCAGGGCAACCCTGGGCATGGCAGGGGGCTTAAGGGCGCCAGGACCCGCCCACTTCCGCTTTGGGGGCCAGCAACAGTTGCCAGGGCAACCCTGGGCATGGCAGGGGGCTTAAGAGGGCCTGGACCCGCCCACTTCCGCTTTGGGGGCCAGCAACAGTTGCCAGGGCAACCCTGGGCATGGCAGGGGGCTGAAGGGCGCCAGGACCCGCCCACTTCCGCTTTGGGGGCCAGCAACAGTTGCCAGGTCAACCCTGGGCATGGCAGGGGGCTTAAGAGGGCCTGGACCCGCCCACTTCCGCTTTGGGGGCCAGCAACAGTTGCCAGGGCAAACCTGGGCATGGCAGGGGGCTTAAGGGGGCCTGGACCCGCCCACTTCCGCTTTGGGGGCCAGCAACAGTTGCCAGGGCAACCCTTGGCATGGCAGGGGGCTTAAGGGGGCCTGGACCCGCCCACTTCCGCTTTGGGGGCCAGCAACAGTTGCCAGGGCAAACCTGGGCATGGCAGGGGGCTTAAGGGGGCCAGAACCCGCCCACTTCCGCTTTGGGGGCCAGCAACAGTTGCCAGGGCAACATTGGGCATGGCAGGGGGCTTAAGGGCGCCAGGACCCGCCCACTTCCGCTTTGGGGGCCAGCAACAGTTGCCAGGTCAACCCTGGGCATGGCAGGGGGCTTAAGGGGGCCTGGACCCGCCCACTTCCGCTTTGGGGGCCAGCAACAGTTGCCAGGGCAACCCTGGGCATGGCAGGGGGCTTAAGGGGGCCTGAACCCGCCCACTTCCGCTTTGGGGGCCAGCAACAGTTTCCAGGGCAACCCTGGGCATGGCAGGGGGCTGAAGGGCGCCAGGACCCGCCCACTTCCGCTTTGGGGGCCAGCAACAGTTGCCAGGGCAACCCTGGGCATGGCAGGGGGCTTAAGGGAATCAGGACCCACCCACTTCCGTTTTGGGGGCCAGCAACAGTTGCCAGGGCAACCCTGGGCAAGGCAGGGGGCTTAAGGGGGCCTGGATCCGCCCACTTCCGCTCTGGGGGCCAGCGACAGTTGCCAGGGCAACCCTGGGCATGGCAGGGGGCTTAAGGGCGCCTGGACCCGCCCACTTCCGCTTTGGGGGCCAGCAACAGTTGCCAGGGCAACCCTGGGCATGGCAGGGGGCTGAAGGGCGCCAGGACCCGCCCACTTCCGCTTTGGGGGCCAGCAACAGTTGCCAGGGCAACATTGGGCAAGGCAGGGGGCTTAAGGGGGCCTGGACCCGCCCACTTCCGCTTTGGGGGCCAGCAACAGTTGCCAGGTCAACCCTGGGCATGGCAGGGGGCTTAAGGGGGCCTGGACCCGCCCACTTCCGCTTTGGGTGCCAGCAACAGTTGCCAGGGCAACCCTGGGCATGGCAGGGGGCTTAAGGGGGCCTGGACCCGCCCACTTCCGCTTTGGGGGCCAGCAACAGTTGCCAGGGCAACCCTGGGCATGGCAGGGGGCTTAAGGGGGCCTGAACCCGCCCACTTCCGCTTTGGGGGCCAGCAACAGTTGCCAGGGCAACCCTGGGCATGGCAGGGGGCTGAAGGGCGCCAGGACCCGCCCACTTCCGCTCTGGGGGCCAGCAACAGTTGCCAGGGCAACATTGGGCATGGCAGGGGGCTTAAGGGCGCCAGGACCCGCCCACTTCCGGTTTGGGGGCCAGCAACAGTTGCCAGGTCAACCCTGGGCATGGCAGGGGGCTTAAGAGGGCCTGGACCCGCCCACTTCCGCTTTGGGGGCCAGCAACAGTTGCCAGGGCAAACCTGGGCATGGCAGGGGGCTTAAGGGGGCCTGGACCCGCCCACTTCCGCTTTGGGGGCCAGCAACAGTTGCCAGGGCAACCCTTGGCATGGCAGGGGGCTTAAGGGGGCCTGGACCCGCCCACTTCCGCTTTGGGGGCCAGCAACAGTTGCCAGGGCAAACCTGGGCATGGCAGGGGGCTTAAGGGGGCCAGAACCCGCCCACTTCCGCTTTGGGGGCCAGCAACAGTTGCCAGGGCAACATTGGGCATGGCAGGGGGCTTAAGGGCGCCAGGACCCGCCCACTTCCGCTTTGGGGGCCAGCAACAGTTGCCAGGTCAACCCTGGGCATGGCAGGGGGCTTAAGGGGGCCTGGACCCGCCCACTTCCGCTTTGGGGGCCAGCAACAGTTGCCAGGGCAACCCTGGGCATGGCAGGGGGCTTAAGGGGGCCTGAACCCGCCCACTCGCTTTGGGGGCCAGCAACAGTTGCAAGGGCAACATTGGGCATAACAGGGGGCTTAAGGGGGCCTGGACCCGCCCACTTCCGCTTTGGGGGCCAGCAACAGTTGCCAGGGCAACCCTGGACATGGCAGGGGGCTTAAGGGGGCCTGGACCCGCACACTTCCGCTTTGGGGGCCAGCAACAGTTGCCAGGGCAACCCTGGGCATGGCAGGGGGCTTAAGGGCGCCAGGACCCGCCCACTTCCGCTTTGGGGGCCATCAACAGTTGCCAGGGCAACCCTGGGCATGGCAGGGGGCTTAAGAGGGCCTGGACCCGCCCACTTCCGCTTTGGGGGCCAGCAACAGTTGCCAGGGCAACCCTGGGCAAGGCAGGGGGCTTATATGGGGTCTGAACCCGCCCACTTCCGCTTTGGGTGCCAGCAACAGTTGACACGTCAACCTTGGGCATGGCAGGGGGCTTAAGGGGGCCTGGACCCGCCCGCTTCCGCTTTGGGGGCCAGCAACAGTTGCCAGTGCAACATTGGGCATGGCAGGGGGATTAAGGGAGTCAGGACATGCCCACTTCCGCTTTGGGGGCTAGCAACAGTTGCCAGGACAACCCTGGGCATGGCAGGGGGCTTAAGGGGGCCTGGACCCGCCCACTTCCGCTTTGGGGGCCAGCAACAGTTGCCAGGGCAAACCTGGGCATGGCAGGGGGCTTAAGGGGGCCAGAACCCGCCCACTTCCGCTTTGGGGGCCAGCAACAGTTGCCAGGGCAACATTGGGCATGGCAGGGGGCTTAAGGGCGCCAGGACCCGCCCACTTCCGCTTTGGGGGCCAGCAACAGTTGCCAGGTCAACCCTGGGCATGGCAGGGGGCTTAAGGGGGCCTGGACCCGCCCACTTCCGCTTTGGGGGCCAGCAACAGTTGCCAGGGCAACCCTGGGCATGCCAGGGGGCTTAAGGGGGCCTGAACCCGCCCACTTCCGCTTTGGGGGCCAGCAACAGTTTCCAGGGCAACCCTGGGCATGGCAGGGGGCTGAAGGGCGCCAGGACCCGCCCACTTCCGCTTTGGGGGCCAGCAACAGTTGCCAGGTCAACCCTGGGCATGGCAGGGGGCTTAAGAGGGCCTGGACCCGCCCACTTCCGCTTTGGGGGCCAGCAACAGTTGCCAGGGCAAACCTGGGCATGGCAGGGGGCTTAAGGGGGCCTGGACCCGCCCACTTCCGCTTTGGGGGCCAGCAACAGTTGCCAGGGCAACCCTTGGCATGGCAGGGGGCTTAAGGGGGCCTGGACCCGCCCACTTCCGCTTTGGGGGCCAGCAACAGTTGCCAGGGCAAACCTGGGCATGGCAGGGGGCTTAAGGGGGCCAGAACCCGCCCACTTCCGCTTTGGGGGCCAGCAACAGTTGCCAGGGCAAAATTGGGCATGGCAGGGGGCTTAAGGGCGCCAGGACCCGCCCACTTCCGCTTTGGGGGCCAGCAACAGTTGCCAGGTCAACCCTGGGCATGGCAGGGGGCTTAAGGGGGCCTGGACCCGCCCACTTCCGCTTTGGGGGCCAGCAACAGTTGCCAGGGCAACCCTGGGCATGGCAGGGGGCTTAAGGGGGCCTGAACCCGCCCACTTCCGCTTTGGGGGCCAGCAACAGTTTCCAGGGCAACCCTGGGCATGGCAGGGGGCTGAAGGGCGCCAGGACCCGCCCACTTCCGCTTTGGGGGCCAGCAACAGTTGCCAGGGCAACCCTGGGCATGGCAGGGGGCTTAAGGGAATCAGGACCCGCCCACTTCCGTTTTGGGGGCCAGCAACAGTTGCCAGGGCAACCCTGGGCAAGGCAGGGGGCTTAAGGGGGCCTGGATCCGCCCACTTCCGCTCTGGGGGCCAGCGACAGTTGCCAGGGCAACCCTGGGCATGGCAGGGGGCTTAAGGGCGCCTGGACCCGCCCACTTCCGCTTTGGGGGCCAGCAACAGTTGCCAGGGCAACCCTGGGCATGGCAGGGGGCTGAAGGGCGCCAGGACCCGCCCACTTCCGCTTTGGGGGCCAGCAACAGTTGCCAGGGCAACATTGGGCAAGGCAGGGGGCTTAAGGGGGCCTGGACCCGCCCACTTCCGCTTTGGGGGCCAGCAACAGTTGCCAGGTCAACCCTGGGCATGGCAGGGGGCTTAAGGGGGCCTGGACCCGCCCACTTCCGCTTTGGGGGCCAGCAACAGTTGCCAGGGCAACCCTGGGCATGGCAGGGGGCTGAAGGGCGCCAGGACCCGCCCACTTCCGCTTTGGGGGCCAGCAACAGTTGCCAAGGCAACCCTGGGCAAGGCAGGGGGCCTGGACCCGCCCACTTCCGCTTTGGGGGCCAGCAACAGTTGCCAGGGCAACATTGGGCATAACAGGGGGCTTAAGGGGGCCTGGACCCGCCCACTTCCGCTTTGGGGGCCAGCAACAGTTGCCAGGGCAACCCTGGACATGGCAGGGGGCTTAAGGGGGCCTGGACCCGCACATTTCCGCTTTGGGGGCCAGCAACAGTTGCCAGGGCAACCCTGGGCATGGCAGGGGGCTTAAGGGCGCCAGGACCCGCCCACTTCCGCTTTGGGGGCCAGCAACAGTTGCCAGGGCAACCCTGGGCATGGCAGGGGGCTTAAGAGGGCCTGGACCCGCCCACTTCCGCTTTGGGGGCCAGCAACAGTTGCCAGGGCAACCCTGGGCATGGCAGGGGGCTGAAGGGCGCCAGGACCCGCCCACTTCCGCTTTGGGGGCCAGCAACAGTTGCCAGGTCAACCCTGGGCATGGCAGGGGGCTTAAGAGGGCCTGGACCCGCCCACTTCCGCTTTGGGGGCCAGCAACAGTTGCCAGGGCAAACCTGGGCATGGCAGGGGGCTTAAGGGGGCCTGGACCCGCCCACTTCCGCTTTGGGGGCCAGCAACAGTTGCCAGGGCAACCCTTGGCATGGCAGGGGGCTTAAGGGGGCCTGGACCCGCCCACTTCCGCTTTGGGGGCCAGCAACAGTTGCCAGGGCAAACCTGGGCATGGCAGGGGGCTTAAGGGGGCCAGAACCCGCCCACTTCCGCTTTGGGGGCCAGCAACAGTTGCCAGGGCAACATTGGGCATGGCAGGGGGCTTAAGGGCGCCAGGACCCGCCCACTTCCGCTTTGGGGGCCAGCAACAGTTGCCAGGTCAACCCTGGGCATGGCAGGGGGCTTAAGGGGGCCTGGACCCGCCCACTTCCGCTTTGGGGGCCAGCAACAGTTGCCAGGGCAACCCTGGGCATGGCAGGGGGCTTAAGGGGGCCTGAACCCGCCCACTTCCGCTTTGGGGGCCAGCAACAGTTTCCAGGGCAACCCTGGGCATGGCAGGGGGCTGAAGGGCGCCAGGACCCGCCCACTTCCGCTTTGGGGGCCAGCAACAGTTGCCAGGGCAACCCTGGGCATGGCAGGGGGCTTAAGGGAATCAGGACCCGCCCACTTCCGTTTTGGGGGCCAGCAACAGTTGCCAGGGCAACCCTGGGCAAGGCAGGGGGCTTAAGGGGGCCTGGATCCGCCCACTTCCGCTCTGGGGGCCAGCGACAGTTGCCAGGGCAACCCTGGGCATGGCAGGGGGCTTAAGGGCGCCTGGACCCGCCCACTTCCGCTTTGGGGGCCAGCAACAGTTGCCAGGGCAACCCTGGGCATGGCAGGGGGCTGAAGGGCGCCAGGACCCGCCCACTTCCGCTTTGGGGGCCAGCAACAGTTGCCAGGGCAACATTGGGCAAGGCAGGGGGCTTAAGGGGGCCTGGACCCGCCCACTTCCGCTTTGGGGGCCAGCAACAGTTGCCAGGTCAACCCTGGGCATGGCAGGGGGCTTAAGGGGGCCTGGACCCGCCCACTTCCGCTTTGGGGGCCAGCAACAGTTGCCAGGGCAACCCTGGGCATGGCAGGGGGCTTAAGGGGGCCTGGACCCGCCCACTTCCGCTTTGGGGGCCAGCAACAGTTGCCAGGGCAACCCTGGGCATGGCAGGGGGCTTAAGGGGGCCTGAACCCGCCCACTTCCGCTTTGGGGGCCAGCAACAGTTGCCAGGGCAACCCTGGGCATGGCAGGGGGCTGAAGGGCGCCAGGACCCGCCCACTTCCGCTCTGGGGGCCAGCAACAGTTGCCAGGGCAACATTGGGCATGGCAGGGGGCTTAAGGGCGCCAGGACCCGCCCACTTCCGGTTTGGGGGCCAGCAACAGTTGCCAGGTCAACCCTGGGCATGGCAGGGGGCTTAAGAGGGCCTGGACCCGCCCACTTCCGCTTTGGGGGCCAGCAACAGTTGCCAGGGCAAACCTGGGCATGGCAGGGGGCTTATATGGGGTCTGAACCCGCCCACTTCCGCTTTGGGTGCCAGCAACAGTTGACACGTCAACCCTGAGCATGGCAGGGGGCTTAAGGGGGCCTGGACCCGCCCGCTTCCGCTTTGGGGGCCAGCAACAGTTGCCAGTGCAACATTGGGCATGGCAGGGGGATTAAGGGAGTCAGGACATGCCCACTTCCGCTTTGGGGGCTAGCAACAGTTGCCAGGACAACCCTGGGCATGGCAGGGGGCTGAAGGGCGCCAGGACCCGCCCACTTCCGCTTTGGGGGCCAGCAACAGTTGCCAGGGCAACCCTGGGCATGGCAGGGGGCTTAAGGGAATCAGGACCCGCCCACTTCCGTTTTGGGGGCCAGCAACAGTTGCCAGGGCAACCCTGGGCAAGGCAGGGGGCTTAAGGGGGCCTGGATCCGCCCACTTCCGCTCTGGGGGCCAGCAACAGTTGCCAGGGCAACCCTGGGCATGGCAGGGGGCTTAAGGGCGCCTGGACCCGCCCACTTCCGCTTTGGGGGCCAGCAACAGTTGCCAGGGCAAACCTGGGCATGGCAGGGGGCTTAAGGGAGTCAGGACCCACCCACTTCCGCTTTGGGGGCCAGCAACAGTTGCCAGGGCAACCCTGGGCATGGCAGGGGGCTTAAGGGCGCCTTGACCCGCCCACTTCCGCTTTGGGGGCATGCAACAGTTGCCAGGGCAACCCTGGGCAAGGCAGGGGGCTTATATGGGGTCTGAACCCGCCCACTTCCGCTTTGGGTGCCAGCAACAGTTGACACGTCAACCCTGGGCATGGCAGGGGGCTTAAGGGGGCCTGGACCCGCCCGCTTCCGCTTTGGGGGCCAGCAACAGTTGCCAGTGCAACATTGGGCATGGCAGGGGGATTAAGGGAGTCAGGACATGCCCACTTCCGCTTTGGGGGCTAGCAACAGTTGCCAGGACAACCCTGGGCATGGCAGGGGGCTGAAGGGCGCCAGGACCCGCCCACTTCCGCTTTGGGGGCCAGCAACAGTTGCCAGGGCAACCCTGGGCATGGCAGGGGGCTTAAGGGAATCAGGACCCGCCCACTTCCGTTTTGGGGGCCAGCAACAGTTGCCAGGGCAACCCTGGGCAAGGCAGGGGGCTTAAGGGGGCCTGGATCCGCCCACTTCCGCTCTGGGGGCCAGCAACAGTTGCCAGGGCAACCCTGGGCATGGCAGGGGGCTTAAGGGCGCCTGGACCCGCCCACTTCCGCTTTGGGGGCCAGCAACAGTTGCCAGGGCAACCCTGGGCATGACAGGGGGCTGAAGGGCGCCAGGACCCGCCCACTTCCGCTTTGGGGGCCAGCAACAGTTGCCAGGGCAACCCTGGGCATGGCAGGGGGCTTAAGGGAATCAGGACCCGCCCACTTCCGTTTTGGGGGCCAGCAACAGTTGCCAGGGCAACCCTGGGCAAGGCAGGGGGCTTAAGGGGGCCTGGATCCGCCCACTTCCGCTCTGGGGGCCAGAAACAGTTGCCAGGGCAACCCTGGGCATGGCAGGGGGCTTAAGGGCGCCTGGACCCGCCCACTTCCGCTTTGGGGGCCAGCAACAGTTGCCAGGGCAACCCTGGGCATGACAGGGGGCTGAAGGGCGCCAGGACCCGCCCACTTCCGCTTTGGGGGCCAGCAACAGTTGCCAGGGCAACATTGGGCAAGGCAGGGGGCTTAAGGGGGCCTGGACCCGCCCACTTCCGCTTTGGGGGCCAGCAACAGTTGCCAGGTCAACCCTGGGCATGGCAGGGGGCTTAAGGGGGCCTGGACCCGCCCACTTCCGCTTTGGGGGCCAGCAACAGTTGCCAGGGCAACCCTTGGCATGGCAGGGGGCTTAAGGGGGCCTGGACCTGCCCACTTCCGCTTTGGGGGCCAGCAACAGTTGCCAGGGCAAACCTGGGCATGGCAGGGGGCTTAAGGGGGCCAGGACCCGCCCACTTCCGCTTTGGGGGCCAGCAACAGTTGCCAGGGCAACATTGGGCATGGCAGGGGGCTTAAGGGCGCCAGGACCCGCCCACTTCCGGTTTGGGGGCCAGCAACAGTTGCCAGGTCAACCCTGGGCATGGCAGGGGGCTTAAGGGGGCCTGGACCCGCCCACTTCCGCTTTGGGGGCCAGCAACAGTTGCCAGGGCAACCCTGGGCATGGCAGGGGGCTTAAGGGGGCCTGAACCCGCCCACTTCCGCTTTGGGGGCCAGCAACAGTTTCCAGGGCAACCCTGGGCATGGCAGGGGGCTGAAGGGCGCCAGGACCCGCCCACTTCCGCTTTGGGGGCCAGCAACAGTTGCCAGGGCAACCCTGGGCATGGCAGGGGGCTTAAGGGAATCAGGACCCGCCCACTTCCGTTTTGGGGGCCAGCAACAGTTGCCAGGGCAACCCTGGGCAAGGCAGGGGGCTTAAGGGGGCCTGGATCCGCCCACTTCCGCTCTGGGGGCCAGCGACAGTTGCCAGGGCAACCCTGGGCATGGCAGGGGGCTTAAGGGCGCCTGGACCCGCCCACTTCCGCTTTGGGGGCCAGCAACAGTTGCCAGGGCAACCCTGGGCATGGCAGGGGGCTGAAGGGCGCCAGGACCCGCCCACTTCCGCTTTGGGGGCCAGCAACATTTGCCAGGGCAACATTGGGCAAGGCAGGGGGCTTAAGGGGGCCTGGACCCGCCCACTTCCGCTTTGGGGGCCAGCAACAGTTGCCAGGTCAACCCTGGGCATGGCAGGGGGCTTAAGGGGGCCTGGACCCGCCCACTTCCGCTTTGGGGGCCAGCAACAGTTGCCAGGGCAACCCTGGGCATGGCAGGGGGCTTAAGGGGGCCTGGACCCGCCCACTTCCGCTTTGGGGGCCAGCAACAGTTGCCAGGGCAACCCTGGGCATGGCAGGGGGCTTAAGGGGGCCTGAACCCGCCCACTTCCGCTTTGGGGGCCAGCAACAGTTGCCAGGGCAACCCTGGGCATGGCAGGGGGCTGAAGGGCGCCAGGACCCGCCCACTTCCGCTCTGGGGGCCAGCAACAGTTGCCAGGGCAACATTGGGCATGGCAGGGGGCTTAAGGGCGCCAGGACCCGCCCACTTCCGGTTTGGGGGCCAGCAACAGTTGCCAGGTCAACCCTGGGCATGGCAGGGGGCTTAAGAGGGCCTGGACCCGCCCACTTCCGCTTTGGGGGCCAGCAACAGTTGCCAGGGCAAACCTGGGCATGGCAGGGGGCTTATATGGGGTCTGAACCCGCCCACTTCCGCTTTGGGTGCCAGCAACAGTTGACACGTCAACCCTGAGCATGGCAGGGGGCTTAAGGGGGCCTGGACCCGCCCGCTTCCGCTTTGGGGGCCAGCAACAGTTGCCAGTGCAACATTGGGCATGGCAGGGGGATTAAGGGAGTCAGGACATGCCCACTTCCGCTTTGGGGGCTAGCAACAGTTGCCAGGACAACCCTGGGCATGGCAGGGGGCTGAAGGGCGCCAGGACCCGCCCACTTCCGCTTTGGGGGCCAGCAACAGTTGCCAGGGCAACCCTGGGCATGGCAGGGGGCTTAAGGGAATCAGGACCCGCCCACTTCCGTTTTGGGGGCCAGCAACAGTTGCCAGGGCAACCCTGGGCAAGGCAGGGGGCTTAAGGGGGCCTGGATCCGCCCACTTCCGCTCTGGGGGCCAGCAACAGTTGCCAGGGCAACCCTGGGCATGGCAGGGGGCTTAAGGGCGCCTGGACCCGCCCACTTCCGCTTTGGGGGCCAGCAACAGTTGCCAGGGCAAACCTGGGCATGGCAGGGGGCTTAAGGGAGTCAGGACCCACCCACTTCCGCTTTGGGGGCCAGCAACAGTTGCCAGGGCAACCCTGGGCATGGCAGGGGGCTTAAGGGCGCCTTGACCCGCCCACTTCCGCTTTGGGGGCATGCAACAGTTGCCAGGGCAACCCTGGGCAAGGCAGGGGGCTTATATGGGGTCTGAACCCGCCCACTTCCGCTTTGGGTGCCAGCAACAGTTGACACGTCAACCCTGGGCATGGCAGGGGGCTTAAGGGGGCCTGGACCCGCCCGCTTCCGCTTTGGGGGCCAGCAACAGTTGCCAGTGCAACATTGGGCATGGCAGGGGGATTAAGGGAGTCAGGACATGCCCACTTCCGCTTTGGGGGCTAGCAACAGTTGCCAGGACAACCCTGGGCATGGCAGGGGGCTGAAGGGCGCCAGGACCCGCCCACTTCCGCTTTGGGGGCCAGCAACAGTTGCCAGGGCAACCCTGGGCATGGCAGGGGGCTTAAGGGAATCAGGACCCGCCCACTTCCGTTTTGGGGGCCAGCAACAGTTGCCAGGGCAACCCTGGGCAAGGCAGGGGGCTTAAGGGGGCCTGGATCCGCCCACTTCCGCTCTGGGGGCCAGCAACAGTTGCCAGGGCAACCCTGGGCATGGCAGGGGGCTTAAGGGCGCCTGGACCCGCCCACTTCCGCTTTGGGGGCCAGCAACAGTTGCCAGGGCAACCCTGGGCATGACAGGGGGCTGAAGGGCGCCAGGACCCGCCCACTTCCGCTTTGGGGGCCAGCAACAGTTGCCAGGGCAACCCTGGGCATGGCAGGGGGCTTAAGGGAATCAGGACCCGCCCACTTCCGTTTTGGGGGCCAGCAACAGTTGCCAGGGCAACCCTGGGCAAGGCAGGGGGCTTAAGGGGGCCTGGATCCGCCCACTTCCGCTCTGGGGGCCAGAAACAGTTGCCAGGGCAACCCTGGGCATGGCAGGGGGCTTAAGGGCGCCTGGACCCGCCCACTTCCGCTTTGGGGGCCAGCAACAGTTGCCAGGGCAACCCTGGGCATGACAGGGGGCTGAAGGGCGCCAGGACCCGCCCACTTCCGCTTTGGGGGCCAGCAACAGTTGCCAGGGCAACATTGGGCAAGGCAGGGGGCTTAAGGGGGCCTGGACCCGCCCACTTCCGCTTTGGGGGCCAGCAACAGTTGCCAGGTCAACCCTGGGCATGGCAGGGGGCTTAAGGGGGCCTGGACCCGCCCACTTCCGCTTTGGGGGCCAGCAACAGTTGCCAGGGCAACCCTTGGCATGGCAGGGGGCTTAAGGGGGCCTGGACCTGCCCACTTCCGCTTTGGGGGCCAGCAACAGTTGCCAGGGCAAACCTGGGCATGGCAGGGGGCTTAAGGGGGCCAGGACCCGCCCACTTCCGCTTTGGGGGCCAGCAACAGTTGCCAGGGCAACATTGGGCATGGCAGGGGGCTTAAGGGCGCCAGGACCCGCCCACTTCCGGTTTGGGGGCCAGCAACAGTTGCCAGGTCAACCCTGGGCATGGCAGGGGGCTTAAGAGGGCCTGGACCCGCCCACTTCCGCTTTGGGGGCCAGCAACAGTTGCCAGGGCAAACCTGGGCATGGCAGGGGGCTTAAGGGGGCCTGGACCCGCCCACTTCCGCTTTGGGGGCCAGCAACAGTTGCCAGGGCAACCCTTGGCATGGCAGGGGGCTGAAGGGGGCCTGGACCCGCCCACTTCCGCTTTGGGGGCCAGCAACAGTTGCCAGGGCAACCCTGGGCATGGCAGGGGGCTTAAGGGGGCCTGAACCCGCCCACTTCCACTTTGGGGGCCAGCAACAGTTGCCAGGGCAACCCTGGGCATGGCAGGGGGCTGAAGGGCGCCAGGACCCGCCCACTTCCGCTTTGGGGGCCAGCAACAGTTGCCAAGGCAACCCTGGGCAAGGCAGGGGACTTAAGGGGGCCTGGACCCGCCCACTTCCGCTTTGGGGGCCAGCAACAGTTGCCAGGGCAACATTGGGCATAACAGGGGGCTTAAGGGGGCCTGGACCCGCCCACTTCCGCTTTGGGGGCCAGCAACAGTTGCCAGGGCAACCCTGGGCATGGCAGGGGGCTTAAGGGCGCCAGGACCCGCCCACTTCCGCTTTGGGGGCCAGCAACAGTTGCCAGGGCAACCCTGGGCATGGCAGGGGGCTTAAGAGGGCCTGGACCCGCCCACTTCCGCTTTGGGGGCCAGCAACAGTTGCCAGGGCAACCCTGGGCATGGCAGGGGGCTGAAGGGCGCCAGGACCCGCCCACTTCCGCTTTGGGGGCCAGCAACAGTTGCCAGGGCAACATTGGGCATAACAGGGGGCTTAAGGGGGCCTGGACCCGCCCACTTCCGCTTTGGGGGCCAGCAACAGTTGCCAGGGCAACCCTGGACATGGCAGGGGGCTTAAGGGGGCCTGGACCCGCACATTTCCGCTTTGGGGGCCAGCAACAGTTGCCAGGGCAACCCTGGGCATGGCAGGGGGCTTAAGGGCGCCAGGACCCGCCCACTTCCGCTTTGGGGGCCAGCAACAGTTGCCAGGGCAACCCTGGGCATGGCAGGGGGCTTAAGAGGGCCTGGACCCGCCCACTTCCGCTTTGGGGGCCAGCAACAGTTGCCAGGGCAACCCTGGGCATGGCAGGGGGCTGAAGGGCGCCAGGACCCGCCCACTTCCGCTTTGGGGGCCAGCAACAGTTGCCAGGGCAACATTGGGCAAGGCAGGGGGCTTAAGGGGGCCTGGACCTGTCCACTTCCGCTTTGGGGGCCAGCAACATTTGCCAGGGCAACCCTGGGCATGGCAGGGGGCTTAAGGGGGCATGGACCCGCATACTTCCGCTTTGGGGGCCAGCAACAGTTGCCAGGGCAACCCTGGGCATGGCAGGGGGCTGAAGGGCGCCAGGACCCGCCCACTTCCGCTTTGGGGGCCAGCAACAGTTGCCAGGGCAACAATGGGCATGGCAGGGGGCTTAAGGGCGCCTGGACCCGCCCACTTCCGCTTTGGGGGCCAGCAACAGTTGCCAAGGCAACCCTGGGCAAGGCAGGGGGCTGAAGGGCGCCAGGACCCGCCAACTTCCGCTTTGGGGGCCAGCAACAGTTGCCAGGGCAAACCTGGGCATGGCAGGGGGCTTAAGGGAGTCAGGACCCACCCACTTCCGCTTTGGGGGCCAGCAACAGTTGCCAGGGCAACCCTGGGCATGGCAGGGGGCTTAAGGGCGCCTTGACCCGCCCACTTCCGCTTTGGGGGCATGCAACAGTTGCCAGGGCAACCCTGGGCAAGGCAGGGGGCTTATATGGGGTCTGAACCCGCCCACTTCCGCTTTGGGTGCCAGCAACAGTTGACACGTCAACCCTGGGCATGGCAGGGGGCTTAAGGGGGCCTGGACCCGCCCGCTTCCGCTTTGGGGGCCAGCAACAGTTGCCAGTGCAACATTGGGCATGGCAGGGGGATTAAGGGAGTCAGGACATGCCCACTTCCGCTTTGGGGGCTAGCAACAGTTGCCAGGACAACCCTGGGCATGGCAGGGGGCTAAAGGGCGCCAGGACCCGCCCACTTCCGCTTTGGGGGCCAGCAACAGTTGCCAGGGCAACCCTGGGCATGGCAGGGGGCTTAAGGGAATCAGGACCCGCCCACTTCCGTTTTGGGGGCCAGCAACAGTTGCCAGGGCAACCCTGGGCAAGGCAGGGGGCTTAAGGGGGCCTGGATCCGCCCACTTCCGCTCTGGGGGCCAGCAACAGTTGCCAGGGCAACCCTGGGCATGGCAGGGGGCTTAAGGGCGCCTGGACCCGCCCACTTCCGCTTTGGGGGCCAGCAACAGTTGCCAGGGCAAACCTGGGCATGGCAGGGGGCTTAAGGGAGTCAGGACCCACCCACTTCCGCTTTGGGGGCCAGCAACAGTTGCCAGTGCAACATTGGGCATGGCAGGGGGATTAAGGGAGTCAGGACATGCCCACTTCCGCTTTGGGGGCTAGCAACAGTTGCCAGGACAACCCTGGGCATGGCAGGGGGCTGAAGGGCGCCAGGACCCGCCCACTTCCGCTTTGGGGGCCAGCAACAGTTGCCAGGGCAACCCTGGGCATGGCAGGGGCTTAAGGGAATCAGGACCCGCCCACTTCCGTTTTGGGGGCCAGCAACAGTTGCCAGGGCAACCCTGGGCAAGGCAGGGGGCTTAAGGGGGCCTGGATCCGCCCACTTCCGCTCTGGGGGCCAGCAACAGTTGCCAGGGCAACCCTGGGCATGGCAGGGGGCTTAAGGGCGCCTGGACCCGCCCACTTCCGCTTTGGGGGCCAGCAACAGTTGCCAGGGCAACCCTGGGCATGGCAGGGGGCTGAAGGGCGCCAGGACCCGTCCACTTCCGCTTTGGGGGCCAGCAACAGTTGCCAGGGCAACATTGGGCAAGGCAGGGGGCTTAAGGGGGCCTGGACCCGCCCACTTCCGCTTTGGGGGCCAGCAACAGTTGCCAGGTCAACCCTGGGCATGGCAGGGGGCTTAAGGGGGCCTGCACCCGCCCACTTCCGCTTTGGGGGCCAGCAACAGTTGCCAGGGCAACCCTTGGCATGGCAGGGGGCTTAAGGGGGCCTGGACCTGCCCACTTCCGCTTTGGGGGCCAGCAACAGTTGCCAGGGCAAACCTGGGCATGGCAGGGGGCTTAAGGGGGCCAGGACCCGCCCACTTCCGCTTTGGGGGCCAGCAACAGTTGCCAGGGCAACATTGGGCATGGCAGGGGGCTTAAGGGCGCCAGGACCCGCCCACTTCCGGTTTGGGGGCCATCAACAGTTGCCAGGTCAACCCTGGGCATGGCAGGGGGCTTAAGAGGGCCTGGACCCGCCCACTTCCGCTTTGGGGGCCAGCAACAGTTGCCAGGGCAAACCTGGGCATGGCAGGGGGCTTAAGGGGGCCTGGACCCGCCCACTTCCGCTTTGGGGGCCAGCAACAGTTGCCAGGGCAACCCTTGGCATGGCAGGGGGCTGAAGGGGGCCTGGACCCGCCCACTTCCGCTTTGGGGGCCAGCAACAGTTGCCAGGGCAACCCTGGGCATGGCAGGGGGCTTAAGGGGCCTGAACCCGCCCACTTCCACTTTGGGGGCCAGCAACAGTTGCCAGGGCAACCCTGGGCATGGCAGGGGGCTGAAGGGCGCCAGGACCCGCCCACTTCCGCTTTGGGGGCCAGCAACAGTTGCCAAGGCAACCCTGGGCAAGGCAGGGGACTTAAGGGGGCCTGGACCCGCCCACTTCCGCTTTGGGGGCCAGCAACAGTTGCCAGGGCAACATTGGGCATAACAGGGGGCTTAAGGGGGCCTGGACCCGCCCACTTCCGCTTTGGGGGCCAGCAACAGTTGCCAGGGCAACCCTGGACATGGCAGGGGGCTTAAGGGGGCCTGGACCCGCACACTTCCGCTTTGGGGGCCAGCAACAGTTGCCAGGGCAACCCTGGGCATGGCAGGGGGCTTAAGGGGGCCTGGACCCACCCACTTCCGCTTTGGGGGCCAGCAACAGTTGCCAGGGCAACCCTGGGCATGGCAGGGGGCTTAAGAAGGCCTGGACCCACCCACTTCCGCTTTGGGGGCCAGCAACAGTAGCCAGGGCAACCCTGGGCATGGCAGGGGGCTTAGGGGGGCCTGGACCCGCCCACATCCGCTTTTGGGGCCAGCAACAGTTGCCAGGGCAACCCTGGGCATGGCAGGGGGCTTAAGGGGGCCTGGACCCACCCACTTCCGCTTTGGGGGCCAGCAACAGTTGCCCGGGCAACCCTGGGCATGGCAGGGGGCTTTAAGGGGGCCTGGACCCGCCCACTTCCGCTTTGGGGGCCAGCAACAGTTGCCAGGGCAACCATGGGCATGGCAGGGGGCTTAAGGGGCCTGGACCCGCCCACTTCCGCTTTGGGGGCCAGCAACAGTTGCCAGTGCAACCCTGGGCATGGCAGGGGGCTTAGGGGGGCCTGGACCCGCCCACTTCCGCTTTGGGGGCCAGCAACAGTTGCCAGGGCAACCCTGGGCATGGCAGGGGGCTTTAGGGGGCCTAAACCCGCCCACTTCCGCTTTGGGGGCCAGCAACAGTTGCCAGGGCAACCCTGGGCATGGCAGGGGGCTTAAAGGGGGCCTGGACCCGCCCACTTCCGCTTTGGGGGCCAGCAACAGTTGCCAGGGCAACCCTGGGCATGGCAGGGGGCTTTAATGGGGCCTGGACCCGCCCACTTCCGCTTTGGGGGCCAGCAACAGTTGCCAGGGCAACCCTGGGCATGGCAGGGGGCTTAAAGGGGGCCTGGATTCGCCCACTTCCGCTTTGGGGGCCAGCAACAGTTGCCAGGGCAACCCTGGGCATGGCAGGGGGCTTAAGGGGGCCTGGACCCGCCCACTTCCGCTTTGGGGGCCAGCAACAGTTGCCAGGGCAACCCTTGGCATGGCAGGGGGCTGAAGGGGGCCTGGACCCGCCCACTTCCGCTTTGGGGGCCAGCAACAGTTGCCAGGGCAACCCTGGGCATGGCAGGGGGCTTAAGGGGGCCTGAACCCGCCCACTTCCACTTTGGGGGCCAGCAACAGTTGCCAGGGCAACCCTGGGCATGGCAGGGGGCTGAAGGGCGCCAGGACCCGCCCACTTCCGCTTTGGGGGCCAGCAACAGTTGCCAAGGCAACCCTGGGCAAGGCAGGGGACTTAAGGGGGCCTGGACCCGCCCACTTCCGCTTTGGGGGCCAGCAACAGTTGCCAGGGCAACATTGGGCATAACAGGGGGCTTAAGGGGGCCTGGACCCGCCCACTTCCGCTTTGGGGGCCAGCAACAGTTGCCAGGGCAACCCTGGGCATGGCAGGGGGCTTAAGGGCGCCAGGACCCGCCCACTTCCGCTTTGGGGGCCAGCAACAGTTGCCAGGGCAACCCTGGGCATGGCAGGGGGCTTAAGAGGGCCTGGACCCGCCCACTTCCGCTTTGGGGGCCAGCAACAGTTGCCAGGGCAACCCTGGGCATGGCAGGGGGCTGAAGGGCGCCAGGACCCGCCCACTTCCGCTTTGGGGGCCAGCAACAGTTGCCAGGGCAACCCTGGGCATGGCAGGGGGCTTAAGGGCGCCAGGACCCGCCCACTTCCGCTTTGGGGGCCAGCAACAGTTGCCAGGGCAACCCTGGGCATGGCAGGGGGCTTAAGAGGGCCTGGACCCGCCCACTTCCGCTTTGGGGGCCAGCAACAGTTGCCAGGGCAACCCTGGGCATGGCAGGGGGCTGAAGGGCGCCAGGACCCGCCCACTTCCGCTTTGGGGGCCAGCAACAGTTGCCAGGGCAACATTGGGCATAACAGGGGGCTTAAGGGGGCCTGGACCCGCCCACTTCCGCTTTGGGGGCCAGCAACAGTTGCCAGGGCAACCCTGGACATGGCAGGGGGCTTAAGGGGGCCTGGACCCGCACATTTCCGCTTTGGGGGCCAGCAACAGTTGCCAGGGCAACCCTGGGCATGGCAGGGGGCTTAAGGGCGCCAGGACCCGCCCACTTCCGCTTTGGGGGCCAGCAACAGTTGCCAGGGCAACCCTGGGCATGGCAGGGGGCTTAAGAGGGCCTGGACCCGCCCACTTCCGCTTTGGGGGCCAGCAACAGTTGCCAGGGCAACCCTGGGCATGGCAGGGGGCTGAAGGGCGCCAGGACCCGCCCACTTCCGCTTTGGGGGCCAGCAACAGTTGCCAGGGCAACATTGGGCAAGGCAGGGGGCTTAAGGGGGCCTGGACCTGTCCACTTCCGCTTTGGGGGCCAGCAACATTTGCCAGGGCAACCCTGGGCATGGCAGGGGGCTTAAGGGGGCATGGACCCGCATACTTCCGCTTTGGGGGCCAGCAACAGTTGCCAGGGCAACCCTGGGCATGGCAGGGGGCTGAAGGGCGCCAGGACCCGCCCACTTCCGCTTTGGGGGCCAGCAACAGTTGCCAGGGCAACAATGGGCATGGCAGGGGGCTTAAGGGCGCCTGGACCCGCCCACTTCCGCTTTGGGGGCCAGCAACAGTTGCCAAGGCAACCCTGGGCAAGGCAGGGGGCTGAAGGGCGCCAGGACCCGCCAACTTCCGCTTTGGGGGCCAGCAACAGTTGCCAGGGCAAACCTGGGCATGGCAGGGGGCTTAAGGGAGTCAGGACCCACCCACTTCCGCTTTGGGGGCCAGCAACAGTTGCCAGGGCAACCCTGGGCATGGCAGGGGGCTTAAGGGCGCCTTGACCCGCCCACTTCCGCTTTGGGGGCATGCAACAGTTGCCAGGGCAACCCTGGGCAAGGCAGGGGGCTTATATGGGGTCTGAACCCGCCCACTTCCGCTTTGGGTGCCAGCAACAGTTGACACGTCAACCCTGGGCATGGCAGGGGGCTTAAGGGGGCCTGGACCCGCCCGCTTCCGCTTTGGGGGCCAA
>NW_028142627.1:0-45181 GCF_055691185.1 Crinia signifera
TAAGTGGGCGGGTCCAGGCCCCCTTTAAGCCCCCTGCCATGCCCAGGGTTGCCCTGGCAACTGTTGCTGGCCCCCAAAGCGGAAGTGGGCGGGTCCAGGCCCCCTTGAGCCCCCTGCCATGCCCAGGGTTGCCCTGGCAACTGTTGCTGGCCCCCAAAGCGGAAGTGGGCGGGTCCAGGCCCCCATTAAGCCCCCTGCCATGCCCAGGGTTGCCCTGGCAACTGTTGCTGGCCCCCAAAGCGGAAGTGGGCGGGTCCAGGCCCCCTTTAAGCCCCCTGCCATGCCCAGGGTTGCCCTGGCAACTGTTGCTGGCCCCCAAAGCGGAAGTGGGCGGGTCCAGGCCCCCTTGAGCCCCCTGCCATGCCCAGGGTTGCCCTGGCAACTGTTGCTGGCCCCCAAAGCGGAAGTGGGCGGGTCCGGGCACCCTTAAAGCCCCCTGCCATGCCCAGGGTTGCCCTGGCAACTGTTGCTGGCCCCCAAAGCGGAAGTGGGCGGGTCCAGGCCCCCTTAAAGCCCCCTGCCATGCCCAGGAATGCCCTGGCAACTGTTGCTGGCCCCCAAAGCGGAAGTGGGCGGGTCCAGGCCCCCTTAAGCCCCCTGCCATGCCCAGGGTTGCCATGGCAACTGTTGCTGGCCCCAAAGCGGAAGTTCACGGGTTCAGGCCCCCTTAAATCCCCCTGCCATGCCCAGGGTTGCCCTGGCAACTGTTGCTGGCCCCCAAAGCGGAAGTGGGCGGGTCCAGGCCCCCTTAAAGCCCCCTGCCATGCCCAGGGTTGCCCTGGCAACTGTTGCTGGCCCCCAAAGCGGAAGTGGGCGGGTCCAGGCCCCCTTAAGCCACCTGCCATGCCCAGGGTTGCCCTGGCAACTGTTGCTGGCCCCCAAAGCGGAAGTGGGCAGATCCAGGCGCCCTTAAGCCCCCTGCCATGCCCAGGGTTGCCCTGGCAACTGTTGTTGGCCCCCAAAGCGGAAGTGGGCGGGTCCAGGCCCCCTTAAGCCCCCTGCCATGCTCACGGTTGCCCTGGCAACTGTTGCTGGCCCCAAAGCGGAAGTGGGCTGGTTCAGGCCCCCTTAAGCCCCCTGCCTTGCCCAGGGTTGCCCTGGCAACTGTTGCTTGCCCCCAAAGCGGAAGTGGGCGGGTCCAGGCCCCCATTAAGCCCCCTGCCATGCCCAGGGTTGCCCTGGCAACTGTTGCTGGCCCCCAAAGCGGAAGTGGGCGGGTCCAGGCCCCCTTGAGCCCCCTGCCATGCCCAGGGTTGCCCTGGCAACTGTTGCTGGCCCCCAAAGCGGAAGTGGGCGGGTCCAGGCCCCCTTGAGCCCCCTGCCATGCCCAGGGTTGCCCTGGCAACTGTTGCTGGCCCCCAAAGCGGAAGTGGGTGGGTCCAGGCCCCCTTAAAGCCACCTGCCATGCCCAGGGTTGCCCTGGCAACTGTTGCTGGCCCCCAAAGCGGAAGTGGGCGGGTCCGGGCACCCTTAAAGCCCCCTGCCATGCCCAGGGTTGCCCTGGCAACTGTTGCTGGCCCCCAAAGCAGAAGTGGGCGGGTCCAGGCCCCCTTAAAGCCCCCTGCCATGCCCAGGGTTGCCCTGGCAACTGTTGCTGGCCCCCAAAGCGGAAGTGGGCGGGTCCAGGCCCCCTTAAGCCCCCTGCCATGCCCAGGGTTGCCCTGGCAACTGTTGCTGGCCCCCAAAGCGGAAGTTCACGGGTTCAGGCCCCCTTAAATCCCCCTGCCATGCCCAGGGTTGCCCTGGCAACTGTTGCTGGCCCCCAAAGCGGAAGTGGGCGGGTCCAGGCCCCCTTAAAGCCCCCTGCCATGCCCAGGGTTGCCCTGGCAACTGTTGCTGGCCCCCAAAGCGGAAGTGGGCGGGTCCAGGCCCCCTTAAAGCCCCCTGCCATGCCCAGGGTTGCCCTGGCAACTGTTTCTGGCCCCCAAAGCGGGAGTGGGCGGGTTCAGGCCCCCTTAAAGCCCCCTGCCATGCCCAGGGTTGCCCTGGCAACTTTTGCTGGCCCCCAAAGCGGAAGTGGGCGGGTCTAGGCACCCTTAAGCCCACTGCCTTGCCCAGGGTTGCCCTGGCAACTGTTTCTGGCTCCCAAAGCGGAAGTGGGTGGGTCCAGGCCCCCTTAAAGCCCCCTGCCATGCCAAGGGTTGCCCTGGCAACTGTTGCTGGCCCCCAAAGCGGAAGTGGGCGGGTCCAGGCCCCCTTAAAGCCCCCTGCCATGCCCAGGGTTGCCCTGGCAACTGTTGCTGGCCCCCAAAGCGGAAGTGGGCGGGTCCAGGCCCCCTTAAGCCCCCTGCCATGCCCAGGGTTGCCCTGGCAACTGTTGCAGGCCCCCAAAGCGGAAGTGGGCGGGTCCAGGCCCCCGTGAGCCCCCTGCCATGCCCAGGTTTGCCCTGGCAACTGTTGCTGGCCCCCAAAGCGGAAGTGGGCGGGTCCAGGCCCCTTTAAAGCCACCTGCCATGCCCAGGGTTGCCCTGGCAACTGTTGCTGGCCCCCAAAGCGGAAGTGGGCGGGTCCAGGCCCCCTTAAGCCACCTGCCATGCCCAGGGTTGCCCTGGCAACTGTTGCTGGCCCCCAAAGCGGAAGTGGGCAGATCCAGGCGCCCTTAAGCCCCCTGCCATGCCCAGGGTTGCCCTGGCAACTGTTGTTGGCCCCCAAAGCGGAAGTGGGCGGTTCCAGGCCCCCTTAAGCCCCCTGCCATGCCCACGGTTGCCCTGGCAACTGTTGCTGGCCCCAAAGCGGAAGTGGGCGGGTCCAGGCCCCCATTAAGCCCCCTGCCATGCCCAGGGTTGCCCTGGCAACTGTTGCTGGCCCCCAAAGCGGAAGTGGGCGGGTCCAGGCCCCCTTGAGCCCCCTGCCATGCCCAGGGTTGCCCTGGCAACTGTTGCTGGCACCCAAAGCGGAAGTGGGCGGGTCCAGGCCCCCTTAAAGCCCCCTGCCATGCCCAGGGTTGCCCTGGCAACTGTTGCTGGCCCCCAAAGCGGAAGTGGGCAGGTCCAGGCCCCCTTAAAGCCCCCTGCCATGCTCAGGGTTGCCCTGGCAACTGTTGCTGGCCCCCAAAGCGGAAGTGGGCGGGTCCAGGCCCCCTTAAGCCCCCTGCCATGCCCAAGGTTGACCTGGCAACTGTTGCTGGCCCCCAAAGCAGAAGTGGGCGGGTCCAGGCCCCCTGCCATGCCCAGGGTTGCCCTGGCAACTGTTGCTGGCCCCCAAAGCGGAAGTGGGCGGGTCCAGGCCCCCTTGAGCCCCCTGCCATGCCCAGGGTTGCCCTGGCAACTGTTGCTGGCCCCCAAAGCGGAAGTGGGTGGGTCCAGGCCCCCTTAAAGCCACCTGCCATGCCCAGGGTTGCCCTGGCAACTGTTGCTGGCCCCCAAAGCGGAAGTGGGCGGGTCCGGGCACCCTTAAAGCCCCCTGCCATGCCCAGGGTTGCCCTGGCAACTGTTGCTGGCCCCCAAAGCGGAAGTGGGCGGGTCCAGGCCCCCTTAAAGCCCCCTGCCATGCCCAGGGTTGCCCTGGCAACTGTTGCTGGCCCCCAAAGCGGAAGTGGGCGGGTCCAGGCCCCCTTAAGCCCCCTGCCATGACCAGGGTTGCCCTGGCAACTGTTGCTGGCCCCCAAAGCGGAAGCTCGCGGGTCCAGGCCCCCTTGAGCCCCCTGCCATGCCCAGGGTTGCCCTGGCAACTGTTGCTGGCCCCCAAAGCGGAAGTGGGCGGGTCCAGGCCCCCTGCCATGCCCAGGGTTGCCCTGGCAACTGTTGCTGGCCCCCAAAGCGGAAGTGGGCGGTTCCAGGCCCCCTTAAGCCCCCTGCCATGCACAAGGTTGCCCTGGCAACTGTTGCTGGCCCCCAAAGTTGAAGTGGGCGGGTCCAGGCCCCCTTAAAGCCCCCTGCCATGCCCAGGGTTGCCCTGGCAACTGTTTCTGGCCCCCAAAGCGGGAGTGGGCGGGTCTAGGCCCCCTTAAGCCCACTGCCTTGCCCAGGGTTGCCCTGGCAACTGTTTCTGGCTCCCAAAGCGGAAGTGGGCAGGTCCAGGCCCCCTTAAGCCCCCTGCCATGCCCAGGGTTGCCCTGGCAACTGTTTCTGGCACCCAAAGCGAAAGTGGGCGGGTTCAGGCCCCCTTAAAGCCCCCTGCCATGCCCAGGGTTGCCCTGGCAACTGTTGCTGGCCCCCAAAGCGGAAGTGGGCGGCTCCAGGCCCCCTTAAAGTTCCCTGCCATGCCCAGGGTTGCCCTGGCAACTGTTGCTGGCCCCCAAAGCGGAAGTGGGCGGGTCCAGGCCCCCTTAAAGCCCCCTGCCATGCCCAGGGTTGCCCTGGCAACTGTTGCTGGCCCCCAAAGCGGAAGTGGGCGGGTCCAGGCCCCCTTAAGCCCCCTGCCATGACCAGGGTTGCCCTGGCAACTGTTGCTGGCCCCCAAAGCGGAAGCTCGCGGGTCCAGGCCCCCTTGAGCCCCCTGCCATGCCCAGGGTTGCCCTGGCAACTGTTGCTGGACCCCAAAGCGGAAGTGGGCGGGTCCAGGCCCCCTTAAAGCCCCCTGCCATGCCCAGGGTTGCCCTGGCAACTGTTGCTGGCCCCCAAAGCGGAAGTGGGCGGTTCCAGGCCCCCTTAAGCCCCCTGCCATGCACAAGGTTGCCCTGGCAACTGTTGCTGGCCCCCAAAGTTGAAGTGGGCGGGTCCAGGCCCCCTTAAAGCCCCCTGCCATGCCCAGGGTTGCCCTGGCAACTGTTTCTGGCCCCCAAAGCGGGAGTGGGCGGGTATAGGCCCCCTTAAGCCCACTGCCTTGCCCAGGGTTGCCCTGGCAACTGTTTCTGGCTCCCAAAGCGGAAGTGGGCAGGTCCAGGCCCCCTTAAGCCCCCTGCCATGCCCAGGGTTGCCCTGGCAACTGTTGCTGGCCCCCAAAGCGGAAGCTCGCGGGTCCAGGCCCCCTTGAGCCCCCTGCCATGCCCAGGGTTGCCCTGGCAACTGTTGCTGGCCCCCAAAGCGGAAGTGGGCGGGTCCAGGCCCCCTTAAGCCCCCTGCCATGACCAGGGTTGCCCTGGCAACTGTTGCTGGCCCCCAAAGCGGAAGCTCGCGGGTCCAGGCCCCCTTGAGCCCCCTGCCATGCCCAGGGTTGCCCTGGCAACTGTTGCTGGCCCCCAAAGCGGAAGTGGGCGGGTCCAGGCCCCCTTAAAGCCCCCTGCCATGCCCAGGGTTGCCCTGGCAACTGTTGCTGGCCCCCAAAGCGGAAGTGGGCGGTTCCAGGCCCCCTTAAGCCCCCTGCCATGCACAAGGTTGCCCTGGCAACTGTTGCTGGCCCCCAAAGTTGAAGTGGGCGGGTCCAGGCCCCCTTAAAGCCCCCTGCCATGCCCAGGGTTGCCCTGGCAACTGTTTCTGGCCCCCAAAGCGGGAGTGGGCGGGTCTAGGCCCCCTTAAGCCCACTGCCTTGCCCAGGGTTGCCCTGGCAACTGTTTCTGGCTCCCAAAGCGGAAGTGGGCAGGTCCAGGCCCCCTTAAGCCCCCTGCCATGCCCAGGGTTGCCCTGGCAACTGTTGCTGGCCCCCAAAGTGGAAGCTCGCGGGTCCAGGCCCCCTTGAGCCCCCTGCCATGCCCAGGGTTGCCCTGGCAACTGTTTCAGGCACCCAAAGCGAAAGTGGGCGGGTTCAGGCCCCCTTAAAGCCCCCTGCCATGCCCAGGGTTGCCCTGGCAACTGTTGCTGGCCCCCAAAGCGGAAGTGGGCGGGTCCAGGCCCCCTTAAAGCCCCCTGCCATGCCCAGGGTTGCCCTGGCAACTGTTGCTGGCCCCCAAAGCGGAAGTGGGCGGGTCCAGGCCCCCTTAAGCCCCTTGCCGTGATCAGGGTTGCCCTGGCAACTGTTTCTGGCCCCCAAAGCGGAAGTGGGCGGGTCCAGGCCCCCTTAAGCCCCCTGCCATGCCCAGGGTTGCCCTGGCAACTGTTGCTGGCCCCCAAAGCGGAAGTGGGCGGGTCCAGGCCCCCTTAAAGCCCCCTGCCATGCCCAGGGTTGCCCTGGCAACTGTTGCTGGCCCCCAAAGCGGAAGTGGGCGGGTCCAGGCCCCCTTAAGCCCCCTGCCATGCCCAGGGTTGCCCTGGCAACTGTTGCTGGCCCCCAAAGCGGAAGTTCACGGGTTCAGGCCCCCTTAAATCCCCCTGCCATGCCCAGGGTTGCCCTGGCAACTGTTGCTGGGCCCCAAAGCGGAAGTGGGCGGGTCCAGGCCCCCTTAAAGCCCCCTGCCATGCCCAGGGTTGCCCTGGCAAATGTTGCTGGCCCCCCAAAGCGGAATTGGGCGGGTCCAGGCCCCCTTAAAGCCCCCTGCCATGCCCAGGGTTGCCCTGGCAACTGTTGCTGGCCCCCAAAGCGGAAGTGGGCGGGTCCAGGCCCCCTTAAGCCCCCTGCCATGCCCAAGGTTGCCCTGGCAACTGTTGCTGGCCCCCAAAGCAGAAGTGGGCGGGTCCAGGCCCCCTGCCATGCCCAGGGTTGCCCTGGCAACTGTTGCTGGCCCCCAAAGCGGAAGTGGGCGGGTCCAGGCCCCCTTGAGCCCCCTGCCATGCCCAGGGTTGCCCTGGCAACTGTTGCTGGCCCCCAAAGCGGAAGTGGGTGGGTCCAGGCCCCCTTAAAGCCCCCTGCCATGCCCAGGGTTGCCCTGGCAACTGTTTCTGGCCCCCAAAGCGGGAGTGGGCGGGTTCAGGCCACCTTAAAGCCCCCTGCCATGCCCAGGGTTGCCCTGGCAACTGTTGCTGGCCCCCAAAGCGGAAGTGGGCGGGTCCAGGCCCCCTTAAAGCCCCTGCCATGCCCAGGGTTGCCCTGGCAACTGTTGCTGGCCCCCAAAGCGGAAGTGGGCGGGTCCAGGCCCCCTTAAGCCCCCTGCCATGCCCAGGGTTGCCCTGGCAACTGTTGCAGGCCCCCAAAGCGGAAGTGGGCGGGTCCAGGCCCCCGTGAGCCCCCTGCCATGCCCAGGTTTGCCCTGGCAACTGTTGCTGGCCCCCAAAGCGGAAGTGGGCGGGTCCAGGCCCCTTTAAAGCCACCTGCCATGCCCAGGGTTGCCCTGGCAACTGTTGCTGGCCCCCAAAGCGGAAGTGGGCGGGTCCAGGCCCCCTTAAGCCACCTGCCATGCCCAGGGTTGCCCTGGCAACTGTTGCTGGCCCCCAAAGCGGAAGTGGGCGGTTCCAGGCCCCCTTAAGCCCCCTGCCATGCACAAGGTTGCCCTGGCAACTGTTGCTGGCCCCCAAAGTTGAAGTGGGCGGGTCCAGGCCCCCTTAAAGCCCCCTGCCATGCCCAGGGTTGCCCTGGCAACTGTTTCTGGCCCCCAAAGCGGGAGTGGGCGGGTCTAGGCCCCCTTAAGCCCACTGCCTTGCCCAGGGTTGCCCTGGCAACTGTTTCTGGCTCCCCAAAGCGGAAGTGGGCAGGTCCAGGCCCCCTTAAGCCCCCTGCCATGCCCAGGGTTGCCCTGGCAACTGTTGCTGGCCCCCAAAGCGGAAGCTCGCGGGTCCAGGCCCCCTTGAGCCCCCTGCCATGCCCAGGGTTGCCCTGGCAACTGTTTCAGGCACCCAAAGCGAAAGTGGGCGGGTTCAGGCCCCCTTAAAGCCCCCTGCCATGCCCAGGGTTGCCCTGGCAACTGTTGCTGGCCCCCAAAGCGGAAGTGGGCGGGTCCAGGCCCCCTTAAAGCCCCCTGCCATGCCCAGGGTTGCCCTGGCAACTGTTGCTGGCCCCCAAAGCGGAAGTGGGCGGGTCCAGGCCCCCTTAAGCCCCTTGCCGTGATCAGGGTTGCCCTGGCAACTGTTTCTGGCCCCCAAAGCGGAAGTGGGCGGGTCCAGGCCCCCTTAAGCCCCCTGCCATGCCCAGGGTTGCCCTGGCAACTGTTGCTGGCCCCCAAAGCGGAAGTGGGCGGGTCCAGGCCCCCTTAAAGCCCCCTGCCATGCCCAGGGTTGCCCTGGCAACTGTTGCTGGCCCCCAAAGCGGAAGTGGGCGGGTCCAGGCCCCCTTAAGCCCCCTGCCATGCCCAGGGTTGCCCTGGCAACTGTTGCTGGCCCCCAAAGCGGAAGTTCACGGGTTCAGGCCCCCTTAAATCCCCCTGCCATGCCCAGGGTTGCCCTGGCAACTGTTGCTGGGCCCCAAAGCGGAAGTGGGCGGGTCCAGGCCCCCTTAAAGCCCCCTGCCATGCCCAGGGTTGCCCTGGCAAATGTTGCTGGCCCCCAAAGCGGAATTGGGCGGGTCCAGGCCCCCTTAAAGCCCCCTGCCATGCCCAGGGTTGCCCTGGCAACTGTTGCTGGCCCCCAAAGCGGAAGTGGGCGGGTCCAGGCCCCCTTAAGCCCCCTGCCATGCCCAAGGTTGCCCTGGCAACTGTTGCTGGCCCCCAAAGCAGAAGTGGGCGGGTCCAGGCCCCCTGCCATGCCCAGGGTTGCCCTGGCAACTGTTGCTGGCCCCCAAAGCGGAAGTGGGCGGGTCCAGGCCCCCTTGAGCCCCCTGCCATGCCCAGGGTTGCCCTGGCAACTGTTGCTGGCCCCCAAAGCGGAAGTGGGTGGGTCCAGGCCCCCTTAAAGCCCCCTGCCATGCCCAGGGTTGCCCTGGCAACTGTTTCTGGCCCCCAAAGCGGGAGTGGGCGGGTTCAGGCCACCTTAAAGCCCCCTGCCATGCCCAGGGTTGCCCTGGCAACTGTTGCTGGCCCCCAAAGCGGAAGTGGGCGGGTCCAGGCCCCCTTAAAGCCCCCTGCCATGCCCAGGGTTGCCCTGGCAACTGTTGCTGGCCCCCAAAGCGGAAGTGGGCGGGTCCAGGCCCCCTTAAGCCCCCTGCCATGACCAGGGTTGCCCTGGCAACTGTTGCTGGCCCCCAAAGCGGAAGCTCGCGGGTCCAGGCCCCCTTGAGCCCCCTGCCATGCCCAGGGTTGCCCTGGCAACTGTTGCTGGCCCCCAAAGCGGAAGTGGGCGGGTCCAGGCCCCCTGCCATGCCCAGGGTTGCCCTGGCAACTGTTGCTGGCCCCCAAAGCGGAAGTGGGCGGTTCCAGGCCCCCTTAAGCCCCCTGCCATGCACAAGGTTGCCCTGGCAACTGTTGCTGGCCCCCAAAGTTGAAGTGGGCGGGTCCAGGCCCCCTTAAAGCCCCCTGCCATGCCCAGGGTTGCCCTGGCAACTGTTTCTGGCCCCCAAAGCGGGAGTGGGCGGGTCTAGGCCCCCTTAAGCCCACTGCCTTGCCCAGGGTTGCCCTGGCAACTGTTTCTGGCTCCCAAAGCGGAAGTGGGCAGGTCCAGGCCCCCTTAAGCCCCCTGCCATGCCCAGGGTTGCCCTGGCAACTGTTTCTGGCACCCAAAGCGAAAGTGGGCGGGTTCAGGCCCCCTTAAATCCCCCTGCCATGCCCAGGGTTGCCCTGGCAACTGTTGCTGGCCCCCAAAGCGGAAGTGGGCGGCTCCAGGCCCCCTTAAAGTTCCCTGCCATGCCCAGGGTTGCCCTGGCAACTGTTGCTGGCCCCCAAAGCGGAAGTGGGCGGGTCCAGGCCCCCTTAAAGCCCCCTGCCATGCCCAGGGTTGCCCTGGCAACTGTTGCTGGCCCCCAAAGCGGAAGTGGGCGGGTCCAGGCCCCCTTAAGCCCCCTGCCATGACCAGGGTTGCCCTGGCAACTGTTGCTGGCCCCCAAAGCGGAAGCTCGCGGGTCCAGGCCCCCTTGAGCCCCCTGCCATGCCCAGGGTTGCCCTGGCAACTGTTGCTGGCCCCCAAAGCGGAAGTGGGCGGGTCCAGGCCCCCTTAAAGCCCCCTGCCATGCCCAGGTTGCCCTGGCAACTGTTGCTGGCCCCCAAAGCGGAAGTGGGCGGTTCCAGGCCCCCTTAAGCCCCCTGCCATGCACAAGGTTGCCCTGGCAACTGTTGCTGGCCCCCAAAGTTGAAGTGGGCGGGTCCAGGCCCCCTTAAAGCCCCCTGCCATGCCCAGGGTTGCCCTGGCAACTGTTTCTGGCCCCCAAAGCGGGAGTGGGCGGGTCTAGGCCCCCTTAAGCCCACTGCCTTGCCCAGGGTTGCCCTGGCAACTGTTTCTGGCTCCCAAAGCGGAAGTGGGCAGGTCCAGGCCCCCTTAAGCCCCCTGCCATGCCCAGGGTTGCCCTGGCAACTGTTTCAGGCACCCAAAGCGAAAGTGGGCGGGTTCAGGCCCCCTTAAAGCCCCCTGCCATGCCCAGGGTTGCCCTGGCAACTGTTGCTGGCCCCCAAAGCGGAAGTGGGCGGGTCCAGGCCCCCTTAAAGCCCCCTGCCATGCCCAGGGTTGCCCTGGCAACTGTTGCTGGCCCCCAAAGCGGAAGTGGGCGGGTCCAGGCCCCCTTAAGCCCCTTGCCATGATCAGGGTTGCCCTGGCAACTGTTTCTGGCCCCCAAAGCGGAAGTGGGCGGGTCCAGGCCCCCTTAAGCCCCCTGCCATGCCCAGGGTTGCCCTGGCAACTGTTGCTGGCCCCCAAAGCGGAAGTGGGCGGGTCCAGGCCCCCTTAAAGCCCCCTGCCATGCCCAGGGTTGCCCTGGCAACTGTTGCTGGCCCCCAAAGCGGAAGTGGGCGGGTCCAGGCCCCCTTAAGCCCCCTGCCATGCCCAGGGTTGCCCTGGCAACTGTTGCTGGCCCCCAAAGCGGAAGTTCACGGGTTCAGGCCCCCTTAAATCCCCCTGCCATGCCCAGGGTTGCCCTGGCAACTGTTGCTGGGCCCCAAAGCGGAAGTGGGCGGGTCCAGGCCCCCTTAAAGCCCCCTGCCATGCCCAGGGTTGCCCTGGCAAATGTTGCTGGCCCCCAAAGCGGAATTGGGCGGGTCCAGGCCCCCTTAAAGCCCCCTGCCATGCCCAGGGTTGCCCTGGCAACTGTTGCTGGCCCCCAAAGCGGAAGTGGGCGGGTCCAGGCCCCCTTAAGCCCCCTGCCATGCCCAAGGTTGCCCTGGCAACTGTTGCTGGCCCCCAAAGCAGAAGTGGGCGGGTCCAGGCCCCCTGCCATGCCCAGGGTTGCCCTGGCAACTGTTGCTGGCCCCCAAAGCGGAAGTGGGCGGGTCCAGGCCCCCTTGAGCCTCCTGCCATGCCCAGGGTTGCCCTGGCAACTGTTGCTGGCCCCCAAAGCGGGAGTGGGCGGGTTCAGGCCCCCTTAAAGCCCCCTGCCATGCCCAGGGTTGCCCTGGCAACTGTTGCTGGCCCCCAAAGCGGAAGTGGGCGGGTCTAGGCCCCCTTAAGCCCACTGCCTTGCCCAGGGTTGCCCTGGCAACTGTTTCTGGCTCCCAAAGCGGAAGTGGGTGGGTCCAGGCCCCCTTAAAGCCCCCTGCCATGCCCAGGGTTGCCCTGGCAACTGTTTCTGGCCCCCAAAGCGGGAGTGGGCGGGTTCAGGCCCCCTTAAAGCCCCCTGCCATGCCCAGGGTTGCCCTGGCAACTGTTGCTGGCCCCCAAAGCGGAAGTGGGCGGGTCTAGGCCCCCTTAAGCCCACTGCCTTGCCCAGGGTTGCCCCGGCAACTGTTTCTGGCTCCCAAAGCGGAAGTGGGCAGGTCCAGGCCCCCTTAAGCCCCCTGCCATGCCCAGGGTTGCCCTGGCAACTGTTTCTGGCACCCAAAGCGAAAGTGGGCGGGTTCAGGCCCCCTTAAAGCCCCCTGCCATGCCCAGGGTTGCCCTGGCAACTGTTGCTGGCCCCCAAAGCGGAAGTGGGCGGGTCCAGGCCCCCTTAAAGCCCCCTGCCATGCCCAGGGTTGCCCTGGCAACTGTTGCTGGCCCCCAAAGCGGAAGTGGGCGGGTCCAGGCCCCCTTAAGCCCCTTGCCATGATCAGGGTTGCCCTGGCAACTGTTTCTGGCCCCCAAAGCGGAAGTGGGCGGGTCCAGGCCCCCTTAAGCCCCCTGCCATGCCCAGGGTTGCCCTGGCAACTGTTGCTGGCCCCCAAAGCGGAAGTGGGCGGGTCCAGGCCCCCTTAAAGCCCCCTGCCATGCCCAGGGTTGCCCTGGCAACTGTTGCTGGCCCCCAAAGCGGAAGTGGGCGGGTCCAGGCCCCCTTAAGCCCCCTGCCATGCCCAGGGTTGCCCTGGCAACTGTTGCTGGCCCCCAAAGCGGAAGTTCACGGGTTCAGGCCCCCTTAAATCCCCCTGCCATGCCCAGGGTTGCCCTGGCAACTGTTGCTGGGCCCCAAAGCGGAAGTGGGCGGGTCCAGGCCCCCTTAAAGCCCCCTGCCATGCCCAGGGTTGCCCTGGCAACTGTTTCTGGCCCCCAAAGCGGAATTGGGCGGGTCCAGGCCCCCTTAAAGCCCCCTGCCATGCCCAGGGTTGCCCTGGCAACTGTTGCTGGCCCCCAAAGCGGAAGTGGGCGGGTCCAGGCCCCCTTAAGCCCCCTGCCATGCCCAAGGTTGCCCTGGCAACTGTTGCTGGCCCCCAAAGCAGAAGTGGGCGGGTCCAGGCCCCCTGCCATGCCCAGGGTTGCCCTGGCAACTGTTGCTGGCCCCCAAAGCGGAAGTGGTCGGGTCCAGGCCCCCTTGAGCCCCCTGCCATGCCCAGGGTTGCCCTGGCAACTGTTGCTGGCCCCCAAAGCGGAAGTGGGTGGGTCCAGGCCCCCTTAAAGCCCCCTGCCATGCCCAGGGTTGCCCTGGCAACTGTTTCTGGCCCCCAAAGCGGGAGTGGGCGGGTCCAGGCCCCCTGCCATGCCCAGGGTTGCCCTGGCAACTGTTGCTGGCCCCCAAAGCGGAAGTGGTCGGGTCCAGGCCCCCGTGAGCCCCCTGCCATGCCCAGGTTGGCCCTGGCAACTGTTGCTGGCCCCCAAAGCGGAAGTGGGCGGGTCCAGGCCCCCGTGAGCCCCCTGCCATGCCCAGGTTGGCCCTGGCAACTGTTGCTGGCCCCCAAAGCGGAAGTGGGCGGGTCCAGGCCCCCTTAAAGCCCCCTGCCATACCCAGGGTTGCCCTGGCAACAGTTGCTGGCCCCCAAAGCGGAAGTGGGCAGGTCCAGGCCCCCTTAAAGTCCCCTGCCATGCCAAGGTTTGCCCTGGCAACTGTTGCTGGCCCCCAAAGCGGAAGTGGGCGGGTCCAGGCCCCTTTAAAGCCACCTGCCATGCCCAGGGTTGCCCTGGCAACTGTTGCTGGCCCCCAAAGCGGAAGTGGGCGGGTCCAGGTCCCATTAAGCCACCTGCCATGCCCAGGGTTGCCCTGGCAACTGTTGCTGGCCCCCAAAGCGGAAGTGGGCGGGTCCGGGCCCCCTTAAAGCCCCCTGCCATGCCCAGGGTTGCCCTGGCAACTGTTGCTGGCCCCCAAAGCGGAAGTGGGCGGGTCCAGGCCCCCTTAAAGCCCCCTGCCATGCCCAGGGTTGCCATGGCAACAGTTGCTGGCTCCCAAAGTGGAAGTGGGCGGGTCCAGGCCCCCTTAAGCCCCCTGCCATGCCCAGGGATGCCCTGGCAACTGTTTCTGGCCCCCAAAGCGGTAGTGGGCGGGTCCAGGCCCCCTTAAAGCCCCCTGCCATGCCCAGGGTTGCCCTGGCAACTGTTGCTGGCCCCCAAAGCGGAAGTGGGCGGGTCCAGGCCTACTTAAAGCCCCCTGCCATGCCCAGGGTTGCCCTGGCAACTGTTGCTGGCCCCCAAAGCGGAAGTGGGCGGGTCCAGGCCCCCTTAAGCCCCCTGCCATGCCCAGGGTTGCCCTGGCAACTGTTGCTGGCCCCCAAAGCGGAAGTGGGCGGGTCCAGGCCCCCGTGAGCCCCCTGCCATGCCCAGGTTTGCCCTGGCAACTGTTGCTGGCCCCCAAAGCGGAAGTGGGCGGGTCCAGGCCCCTTTAAGCCACCTGCCATGCCCAGGGTTGCCCTGGCAACTGTTGCTGCCCCCAAAGCGGAAGTGGGCGGGTCCAGGCCCCCTTAAGCCACCTGCCATGCCCAGTGTTGCTCTGGCAACTGTTGCTGGCCCCCAAAGCGGAAGTGGGCGGGTCCAGGCCCCCTTAAAGCCCCCTGCCATGCCCAGGGTTGCCCTGGCAACTGTTGCTGGCCCCCAAAGCGGAAGTTCGCGGGTCCAGGCCCCCTTAAGCCCCCTGCCATGCCCACGGTTGCCCTGGCAACTGTTGCTGGCCCCCAAAGCGGAAGTGGGCGGGTCCAGGCCACCTTAAGCCCCCTGCCATGCCCAGGGTTGCCCTGGCAACTGTTGCTGGTCCCCAAAGCGGAAGTGGGCGGGTCAAGACCCCTTAAAGCCCCCTGCCATGCCCAGGGTTGCCCTGGCAACTGTTGCTGGCCCCCAAAGCGGAAGTGGGCGGGTCCAGGCCCCCTTAAAGCCCCCTGCCATGCCCAGTGTTGCCCTGGCAACTGTTGCTGGCCCCCAAAGCGGAAGTGGGCTGGTCCAGGCCCCCTTTAAGCCCCCTGCCATGCCCAGGGTTGCCCTGGCAACTGTTGCTGGCCCCCAAAGCGGAAGTGGGCGGGTCCGGGCCCCCTTAAAGCCCCCTGCCATGCCCAGGGTTGCCCTGGCAACTGTTGCTGGCCCCCAAAGCGGAAGTGGGCGGGTCCAGGCCCCCTTAAAGCCCCCTGCCATGCCAAGGGTTGCCTTGGAAACTGTTTCTGGCCCCCAAATCGGAAGTGGGCGGGTCCAGGCCCCCTTAAAGCCCCCTGCCATGCCCAGGGTTGCCCTGGCAACTGTTGCTGGCCCCCAAAGCGGAAGTGGGCGGGTCCAGGCCCCCTTAAAGCCCCCTGCCATGCCCAGGGTTGAACTGGCAACTGTTGCTGGCCCCCAAAGCGGAAGTGGGCGGGTCCAGGCCCCCTTAAAGCCCCCTGCCATGCCCAGGGTAGCCCTGGCACCTGTTGGCTGCCCCCAAAGCGGAAGTGGGCGGGTCCGGGCCCCCTTAAGCCCCCTGCCATGCCCAGGTTTGCCCTGGCAACTGTTGCTGGCCCCCAAAGCGGAAGTGGGTGGGTCCAGGCCCCCTTAAGCCCCATGCCATGCCTAGGGTTGCCCCGGCAACTGTTGCTGGCCCCCAAAGCAGAAGTGGGCGGGTCCAGGTCCCCTTAAAGCCCCCTGCCATGCCCAGGGTTGCCCTGGCAACTGTTGCTGGCCCCCAAAGCGGAAGTGGGCGGGTCCAGGACCCCTTAAAGACCCCTGGCAACTGTTGCTGGCCCCCAAAGCGGAAGTGGGCGGGTCCAGGCCCCTTAAAGCCCCCTGCCATGCCCAGGGTTGCCCTGGCAACTGTTGCTGGCCCCCAAAGCGGAAGTGGGCGTATCCAGGCCCCCTTAAAGCCCCCTGCCATGCCCAGGGTTGCCCTGGCAACTGTTGCTGTCCCCCAAAGCGGAAGTGGGTGGGTCCAGGCCCTCTTAAAGCCCCCTGCCATGCCAAGGGTTGCCCTGGCAACTGTTGCTGGCCCCCAAAGCGGAAGTGGGCGGGTCCAGGCCCACTTAAAGTCACCTGCCATGCCCAGGGTTGCCCTGGCAACTGTTGCTGGCCCCCAAAGCGGAAGTGGGCGGGTCCAGGCCCCCTTAAGCCCCCTGCCATGCCCAGGGTTGCCCTGGAAACTGTTGCTGGACCCCAAAGCGGAAGTGGGCGGGTCCAGGCCCTTTTTGAGACCCCTGCCATGCCCAGGGTTGCCCTGGCAACTGTTGCTGGCCCCCAAAGCGGAAGTGGGCGGGTCCAGGCCCCCTTGAGCCCCCTGCCATGCCCAGGGTTGCCCTGGCAACTGTTTCTGGCCCCCAAAGCTGAAGTGGGCGGGTCCAGGCCACCTTAAAGCCCCCTGCCATGCCCAGGGTTGCCTTGGCAACTGTTGCTGGCCCCCAAAGCGGAAGTGGGCGGGTCCAGGCCCCCTTAAGCCCCTTGCCATGCCCAGGGTTGCCCTGGCAACTGTTTCTGGCCCCCAAAGCGGAAGTGGGCGTGTCCAGGCCCCCTTAAGCCCCCTGCCATGTCCAGGGTTGCCCTGGCAACTGTTGCTGGCCCCCAAAGCGGAAGTGGGCGGGTCCAGGCCCCCGTGAGCCCCCTGCCATTCCCAGGTTTGCCCTGGCAACTGTTGCTGGCCCCCAAAGCGGAAGTGGGCGGGTCCAGGCCCCCTTGAGCCCCCTGCCATGCCCAGGGTTGCCCTGGCAACTGTTGCTGGCCCCAAAGCGGAAGTGGGCGGGTCCAGGCCCCCTTAAAGCCCCCTGCCATGCCCAGGGTTGCCCTGGCAACTGTTGCTGGCCACCAAAGCGGAAGTGGGCGGGTCCAGGCCCCCTTAAAGCCCCATGCCATGCCCAGGGTTGCCCTGAAAACTGTTGCTGGCCCCCAAAGCGGAAGTGGGCGGTTCCAGGCCCCCGTTAGCCCCCTGCCATGCCCAGGTTTGCCCTGGCAACTGTTGCTGGCCCCCAAAGCGGAAGTGGGCGGGTCCAGGCCCCCGTGAGCCCCCTGCCATGCCCAGGTTTGCCCTGGCAACTGTTGCTGGCCCCCAAAGCGGAAGTGGGCGGGTCCAGGCCCCTTTAAATCCACCTGCCATGCCCAGGGTTGCCCTGGCAACTGTTGCTGGCCCCCAAAGCGGAAGTGGGCGGGTCCAGGCCCCCTTAAGCCACCTGCCATGCCCAGAGTTGCCCTGGCAACTGTTGCTGGCCCCCAAAGCGGAAGTGGGCGAATCCAGGCCCCCTTAAAGCCCCCTGCCATACCCAGGGTTGCCCTGGCAACAGTTGCTGGCCCCCAAAGCGGAAGTGGGCAGGTCCAGGCCCCCTTAAAGTCCCCTGCCATGCCCAGGGTTGCCCTGGCAACTGTTGCTGGCCACCAAAGCGGAAGTGGGCGGGTCCAGGCCCCCTTAAAGCCCCCTGCCATGCCCAGGGTTGCCCTGGCAACTGTTGCTGGCATCCAAAGCGGAAGTGGGCGGGTCCAGGCCCCCTTAAAGCCTCCTGCCATGCCCAGGGTTGCCCTGGCAACTGTTGCTGGCCCCCAAAGCGGAAGTGGGCGGGTCCAGGCCCACGTGAGCCCCCTGCCATGCCCAGGTTTGCCCTGGCAACTGTTGCTGGCCCCCAAAGCGGAAGTGGGCGGGTCCAGGCCCCTTTAAATCCACCTGCCATGCCCAGTGTTGCCCTGGCAACTGTTGCTGGCCCGCAAAGCGGAAGTGGGCGGGTCCAGGCCCCTTTAAATCCACCTGCCATGCCCAGGGTTGCCCTGGCAACTGTTGCTGGCCACCAAAGCGGAAGTGGGCGGGTCCAGGCCCCCTTAAAGCCCCCTGCCATGCCCAGGGTTGCCCTGGCAACTGTTGCTGGCATCCAAAGCGGAAGTGGGCGGGTCCAGGCCCCCTAAAAGCCTCCTGCCATGCCCAGGGTTGCCCTGGCAACTGTTGCTGGCCCCCAAAGCGGAAGTGGGCGGGTCCAGGCCCCCGTGAGCCCCCTGCCATGCCCAGGTTTGCCCTGGCAACTGTTGCTGGCCCCCAAAGCGGAAGATGGCGGGTCCAGGCCCCCTTAAGTCCCCTGCCATGCCCAGGGTTGCCCTGGCAACTGTTTCTGGCCCCCAAAGCGGAAGTGGGCGGGTCCAGGCCCCCTTAAAGCCACCTGCCATGCCCAGGGTTGCCCTGGCAACTGTTGCTGGCCCCCAAAGCGGAAGTGGGCGGGTCCGGGCCCCCTTAAAGCCCCCTGCCATGCCCAGGGTTGCCCTGGCAACTGTTGCTGGCATCCAAAGCGGAAGTGGGCGGGTCCGGGCCCCCTTAAAGCACTCTGCCATGCCCAGGGTTGCCCTGGCAACTGTTGCTGGCCCCCAAAGCGGAAGTGGGCGGGTCCAGGCCCCCGTGAGCCCCCTGCCATGCCCAGGTTTGCCCTGGCAACTGTTGCTGGCCCCCAAAGCGGAAGTGGGCGGGTCCAGGCCCCCTTAAGCCACCTGCCATGCCCAGGGTTGCCCTGGCAACTGTTGCTGGCCCCCAAAGCGGAAGTGGGCGGGTCCAGGCCCCCTTAAAGCCCCCTGCCATACGCAGGGTTGCCCTGGCAACAGTTGCTGGCCCCCAAAGCGGAAGTGGGCGGGTCCGGGCCCCCTTAAAGCCCCCTGCCATGCCCAGGTTTGCCCTGGCAACTGTTGCTGGCCCCCAAAGCGGAAGTGGGCGGGTCCAGGCCCCCGTGAGCCCCCTGCCATGCCCAGGTTGGCCCTGGCAACTGTTGCTGGCCCCCAAAGCGGAAGTGGGCGGGTCCAGGCCCCCGTGAGCCCCCTGCCATGCCCAGGTTGGCCCTGGCAACTGTTGCTGGCCCCCAAAGCGGAAGTGGGCGGGTCCAGGCCCCCTTAAAGCCCCCTGCCATACCCAGGGTTGCCCTGGCAACAGTTGCTGGCCCCCAAAGCGGAAGTGGGCAGGTCCAGGCCCCCTTAAAGTCCCCTGCCATGCCAAGGTTTGCCCTGGCAACTGTTGCTGGCCCCCAAAGCGGAAGTGGGCGGGTCCAGGCCCCTTTAAGCCACCTGCCATGCCCAGGGTTGCCCTGGCAACTGTTGCTGGCCCCCAAAGCGGAAGTGGGCGGGTCCAGGCCCCCTTAAGCCCCCTGCCATGCCCAGTGTTGCCCTGGCAACTGTTGCTGGCCCCCAAAGCGGAAGTGGGCGGGTCCAGGCCCCCTTAAAGCCCCCTGCCATGCCCAGGGTTGCCATGGCAACAGTTGCTGGCTCCCAAAGTGGAAGTGGGCGGGTCCAGGCCCCCTTAAGCCCCCTGCCATGCCCAGGGATGCCCTGGCAACTGTTGCTGGCCCCCAAAGCGGAAGTGGGCGGGTCCAGGCCCCTTTAAAGCCACCTGCCATGCCCAGGGTTGCCCTGGCAACTGTTGCTGGCCCCCAAAGCGGAAGTGGGCGGGTCCAGGTCCCATTAAGCCACCTGCCATGCCCAGGGTTGCCCTGGCAACTGTTGCTGGCCCCCAAAGCGGAAGTGGGCGGGTCCGGGCCCCCTTAAAGCCCCCTGCCATGCCCAGGGTTGCCCTGGCAACTGTTGCTGGCCCCCAAAGCGGAAGTGGGCGGGTCCAGGCCCCCTTAAAGCCCCCTGCCATGCCCAGGGTTGCCATGGCAACAGTTGCTGGCTCCCAAAGTGGAAGTGGGCGGGTCCAGGCCCCCTTAAGCCCCCTGCCATGCCCAGGGATGCCCTGGCAACTGTTTCTGGCCCCCAAAGCGGTAGTGGGCGGGTCCAGGCCCCCTTAAAGCCCCCTGCCATGCCCAGGGTTGCCCTGGCAACTGTTGCTGGCCCCCAAAGCGGAAGTGGGCGGGTCCAGGCCCCCTTAAGCCCCCTGCCATGCCCAGGGTTGCCCTGGCAACTGTTGCTGGCCCCCAAAGCGGAAGTGGGCGGGTCCAGGCCCCCGTGAGCCCCCTGCCATGCCCAGGTTTGCCCTGGCAACTGTTGCTGGCCCCCAAAGCGGAAGTGGGCGGGTCCAGGCCCCTTTAAGCCACCTGCCATGCCCAGGGTTGCCCTGGCAACTGTTGCTGCCCCCAAAGCGGAAGTGGGCGGGTCCAGGCCCCCTTAAGCCACCTGCCATGCCCAGTGTTGCCCTGGCAACTGTTGCTGGCCCCCAAAGCGGAAGTGGGCGGGTCCAGGCCCCCTTAAAGCCCCCTGCCATGCCCAGGGTTGCCCTGGCAACTGTTGCTGGCCCCCAAAGCGGAAGTTCGCGGGTCCAGGCCCCCTTAAGCCCCCTGCCATGCCCACGGTTGCCCTGGCAACTGTTGCTGGCCCCCAAAGCGGAAGTGGGCGGGTCCAGGCCACCTTAAGCCCCCTGCCATGCCCAGGGTTGCCCTGGCAACTGTTGCTGGTCCCCAAAGCGGAAGTGGGCGGGTCAAGACCCCTTAAAGCCCCCTGCCATGCCCAGGGTTGCCCTGGCAACTGTTGCTGGCCCCCAAAGCGGAAGTGGGCGGGTCCAGGCCCCCTTAAAGCCCCCTGCCATGCCCCGGGTTGCCCTGGCAACTGTTGCTGGCCCCCAAAGCGGAAGTGGGCGAATCCAGGCCCCCTTAAAGCCCCCTGCCATACCCAGGGTTGCCCTGGCAACAGTTGCTGGCCCCCAAAGCGGAAGTGGGCAGGTCCAGGCCCCCTTAAAGTCCCCTGCCATGCCCAGGGTTGCCCTGGCAACTGTTGCTGGCCACCAAAGCGGAAGTGGGCGGGTCCAGGCCCCCTTAAAGCCCCCTGCCATGCCCAGGGTTGCCCTGGCAACTGTTGCTGGCATCCAAAGCGGAAGTGGGCGGGTCCAGGCCCCCTTAAAGCCTCCTGCCATGCCCAGGGTTGCCCTGGCAACTGTTGCTGGCCCCCAAAGCGGAAGTGGGCGGGTCCAGGCCCACGTGAGCCCCCTGCCATGCCCAGGTTTGCCCTGGCAACTGTTGCTGGCCCCCAAAGCGGAAGTGGGCGGGTCCAGGCCCCTTTAAATCCACCTGCCATGCCCAGTGTTGCCCTGGCAACTGTTGCTGGCCCGCAAAGCGGAAGTGGGCGGGTCCAGGCCCCTTTAAATCCACCTGCCATGCCCAGGGTTGCCCTGGCAACTGTTGCTGGCCACCAAAGCGGAAGTGGGCGGGTCCAGGCCCCCTTAAAGCCCCCTGCCATGCCCAGGGTTGCCCTGGCAACTGTTGCTGGCATCCAAAGCGGAAGTGGGCGGGTCCAGGCCCCCTAAAAGCCTCCTGCCATGCCCAGGGTTGCCCTGGCAACTGTTGCTGGCCCCCAAAGCGGAAGTGGGCGGGTCCAGGCCCCCGTGAGCCCCCTGCCATGCCCAGGTTTGCCCTGGCAACTGTTGCTGGCCCCCAAAGCGGAAGATGGCGGGTCCAGGCCCCCTTAAGTCCCCTGCCATGCCCAGGGTTGCCCTGGCAACTGTTTCTGGCCCCCAAAGCGGAAGTGGGCGGGTCCAGGCCCCCTTAAAGCCACCTGCCATGCCCAGGGTTGCCCTGGCAACTGTTGCTGGCCCCCAAAGCGGAAGTGGGCGGGTCCGGGCCCCCTTAAAGCCCCCTGCCATGCCCAGGGTTGCCCTGGCAACTGTTGCTGGCATCCAAAGCGGAAGTGGGCGGGTCCGGGCCCCCTTAAAGCACTCTGCCATGCCCAGGGTTGCCCTGGCAACTGTTGCTGGCCCCCAAAGCGGAAGTGGGCGGGTCCAGGCCCCCGTGAGCCCCCTGCCATGCCCAGGTTTGCCCTGGCAACTGTTGCTGGCCCCCAAAGCGGAAGTGGGCGGGTCCAGGCCCCCTTAAGCCACCTGCCATGCCCAGGGTTGCCCTGGCAACTGTTGCTGGCCCCCAAAGCGGAAGTGGGCGGGTCCAGGCCCCCTTAAAGCCCCCTGCCATACGCAGGGTTGCCCTGGCAACAGTTGCTGGCCCCCAAAGCGGAAGTGGGCGGGTCCGGGCCCCCTTAAAGCCCCCTGCCATGCCCAGGTTTGCCCTGGCAACTGTTGCTGGCCCCCAAAGCGGAAGTGGGCGGGTCCAGGCCCCCGTGAGCCCCCTGCCATGCCCAGGTTGGCCCTGGCAACTGTTGCTGGCCCCCAAAGCGGAAGTGGGCGGGTCCAGGCCCCCGTGAGCCCCCTGCCATGCCCAGGTTGGCCCTGGCAACTGTTGCTGGCCCCCAAAGCGGAAGTGGGCGGGTCCAGGCCCCCTTAAAGCCCCCTGCCATACCCAGGGTTGCCCTGGCAACAGTTGCTGGCCCCCAAAGCGGAAGTGGGCAGGTCCAGGCCCCCTTAAAGTCCCCTGCCATGCCAAGGTTTGCCCTGGCAACTGTTGCTGGCCCCCAAAGCGGAAGTGGGCGGGTCCAGGCCCCTTTAAGCCACCTGCCATGCCCAGGGTTGCCCTGGCAACTGTTGCTGGCCCCCAAAGCGGAAGTGGGCGGGTCCAGGCCCCCTTAAGCCCCCTGCCATGCCCAGTGTTGCCCTGGCAACTGTTGCTGGCCCCCAAAGCGGAAGTGGGCGGGTCCAGGCCCCCTTAAAGCCCCCTGCCATGCCCAGGGTTGCCATGGCAACAGTTGCTGGCTCCCAAAGTGGAAGTGGGCGGGTCCAGGCCCCCTTAAGCCCCCTGCCATGCCCAGGGATGCCCTGGCAACTGTTGCTGGCCCCCAAAGCGGAAGTGGGCGGGTCCAGGCCCCTTTAAAGCCACCTGCCATGCCCAGGGTTGCCCTGGCAACTGTTGCTGGCCCCCAAAGCGGAAGTGGGCGGGTCCAGGTCCCATTAAGCCACCTGCCATGCCCAGGGTTGCCCTGGCAACTGTTGCTGGCCCCCAAAGCGGAAGTGGGCGGGTCCGGGCCCCCTTAAAGCCCCCTGCCATGCCCAGGGTTGCCCTGGCAACTGTTGCTGGCCCCCAAAGCGGAAGTGGGCGGGTCCAGGCCCCCTTAAAGCCCCCTGCCATGCCCAGGGTTGCCATGGCAACAGTTGCTGGCTCCCAAAGTGGAAGTGGGCGGGTCCAGGCCCCCTTAAGCCCCCTGCCATGCCCAGGGATGCCCTGGCAACTGTTTCTGGCCCCCAAAGCGGTAGTGGGCGGGTCCAGGCCCCCTTAAAGCCCCCTGCCATGCCCAGGGTTGCCCTGGCAACTGTTGCTGGCCCCCAAAGCGGAAGTGGGCGGGTCCAGGCCTACTTAAAGCCCCCTGCCATGCCCAGGGTTGCCCTGGCAACTGTTGCTGGCCCCCAAAGCGGAAGTGGGCGGGTCCAGGCCCCCTTAAGCCCCCTGCCATGCCCAGGGTTGCCCTGGCAACTGTTGCTGGCCCCCAAAGCGGAAGTGGGCGGGTCCAGGCCCCCGTGAGCCCCCTGCCATGCCCAGGTTTGCCCTGGCAACTGTTGCTGGCCCCCAAAGCGGAAGTGGGCGGGTCCAGGCCCCTTTAAGCCACCTGCCATGCCCAGGGTTGCCCTGGCAACTGTTGCTGCCCCCAAAGCGGAAGTGGGCGGGTCCAGGCCCCCTTAAGCCACCTGCCATGCCCAGTGTTGCCCTGGCAACTGTTGCTGGCCCCCAAAGCGGAAGTGGGCGGGTCCAGGCCCCCTTAAAGCCCCCTGCCATGCCCAGGGTTGCCCTGGCAACTGTTGCTGGCCCCCAAAGCGGAAGTTCGCGGGTCCAGGCCCCCTTAAGCCCCCTGCCATGCCCACGGTTGCCCTGGCAACTGTTGCTGGCCCCCAAAGCGGAAGTGGGCGGGTCCAGGCCACCTTAAGCCCCCTGCCATGCCCAGGGTTGCCCTGGCAACTGTTGCTGGTCCCCAAAGCGGAAGTGGGCGGGTCAAGACCCCTTAAAGCCCCCTGCCATGCCCAGGGTTGCCCTGGCAACTGTTGCTGGCCCCCAAAGCGGAAGTGGGCGGGTCCAGGCCCCCTTAAAGCCCCCTGCCATGCCCCGGGTTGCCCTGGCAACTGTTGCTGGCCCCCAAAGCGGAAGTGGGCTGGTCCAGGCCCCCTTTAAGCCCCCTGCCATGCCCAGGGTTGCCCTGGCAACTGTTGCTGGCCCCCAAAGCGGAAGTGGGCGGGTCCGGGCCCCCTTAAAGCCCCCTGCCATGCCCAGGGTTGCCCTGGCAACTGTTGCTGGCCCCCAAAGCGGAAGTGGGCGGGTCCAGGCCCCCTTAAAGCCCCCTGCCATGCCAAGGGTTGCCTTGGAAACTGTTTCTGGCCCCCAAATCGGAAGTGGGCGGGTCCAGGCCCCCTTAAAGCCCCCTGCCATGCCCAGGGTTGCCCTGGCAACTGTTGCTGGCCCCCAAAGCGGAAGTGGGCGGGTCCAGGCCCCCTTAAAGCCCCCTGCCATGCCCAGGGTTGAACTGGCAACTGTTGCTGGCCCCCAAAGCGGAAGTGGGCGGGTCCAGGCCCCCTTAAAGCCCCCTGCCATGCCCAGGGTTGCCCTGGCAACTGTTGCTGGCCCCCAAAGCGGAAGTGGGTGGGTCCAGGCCCCCTTAAGCCACCTGCCATGCCCAGAGTTGCCCTGGCAACTGTTGCTGGCCCCCAAAGCGGAAGTGGGCGGGTCCAGGCCCCCTTAAAGCCCCCTGCCATACCCAGGGTTGCCCTGGCAACAGTTGCTGGCCCCCAAAGCGGAAGTGGGCAGGTCCAGGCCCCCTTAAAGTCCCCTGCCATGCCCAGGGTTGCCCTGGCAACTGTTGCTGGCCACCAAAGCGGAAGTGGGCGGGTCCAGGCCCCCTTAAAGCCCCCTGCCATGCCCAGGGTTGCCCTGGCAACTGTTGCTGGCATCCAAAGCGGAAGTGGGCGGGTCCAGGCCCCCTTAAAGCCTCCTGCCATGCCCAGGGTTGCCCTGGCAACTGTTGCTGGCCCCCAAAGCGGAAGTGGGCGGGTCCGGGCCCCCTTAAAGCACCCTGCCATGCCCAGGGTTGCCCTGGCAACTGTTGCTGGCCCCCAAAGCGGAAGTGGGCGGGTCCAGGCCCCCGTGAGCCCCCTGCCATGCCCAGGTTTGCCCTGGCAACTGTTGCTGGCCCCCAAAGCGGAAGATGGCGGGTCCAGGCCCCCTTAAGTCCCCTGCCATGCCCAGGGTTGCCCTGGCAACTGTTGCTGGCCCCCAAAGCGGAAGTGGGCGGGTCCAGGCCCACGTGAGCCCCCTGCCATGCCCAGGTTTGCCCTGGCAACTGTTGCTGGCCCCCAAAGCGGAAGTGGGCGGGTCCAGGCCCCTTTAAATCCACCTGCCATGCCCAGTGTTGCCCTGGCAACTGTTGCTGGCCCGCAAAGCGGAAGTGGGCGGGTCCAGGCCCCTTTAAATCCACATGCCATGCCCAGGGTTGCCCTGGCAACTGTTGCTGGCCACCAAAGCGGAAGTGGGCGGGTCCAGGCCCCCTTAAAGCCCCCTGCCATGCCCAGGGTTGCCCTGGCAACTGTTGCTGGCCCCCAAAGCGGAAGTGGGCGGGTCCAGGCCCCCGTGAGACCCCTGCCATGCCCAGGTTTGCCCTGGCAACTGTTGCTGGCCCCCAAAGCGGAAGATGGCGGGTCCAGGCCCCCTTAAGTCCCCTGCCATGCCCAGGGTTGCCCTGGCAACTGTTGCTGGCCCCCAAAGCGGAAGTGGGCGGGTCCAGGCCCCCTTAAAGCCACCTGCCATGCCCAGGGTTGCCCTGGCAACTGTTGCTGGCCCCCAAAGCGGAAGTGGGCGGGTCCGGGCCCCCTTAAAGCCCCCTGCCATGCCCAGGGTTGCCCTGGCAACTGTTGCTGGCATCCAAAGCGGAAGTGGGCGGGTCCGGGCCCCCTTAAAGCACTCTGCCATGCCCAGGGTTGCCCTGGCAACTGTTGCTGGCCCCCAAAGCGGAAGTGGGCGGGTCCAGGCCCCCGTGAGCCCCCTGCCATGCCCAGGTTTGCCCTGGCAACTGTTGCTGGCCCCCAAAGCGGAAGATGGTGGGTCCAGGCCCCCTTAAGTCCCCTGCCATGCCCAGGGTTGCCCTGGCAACTGTTGCTGGCCCCCAAAGCGGAAGTGGGCGGGTCCAGGCCCCCGTGAGCCCCCTGCCATGCCCAGGTTTGCCCTGGCAACTGTTGCTGGCCCCCAAAGCGGAAGTGGGCGGGTCCAGGCCCCTTTAAATCCACCTGCCATGCCCAGTGTTGCCCTGGCAACTGTTGCTGGCCCGCAAAGCGGAAGTGGGTGGGTCCAGGCCCCCTTAAAGCCCCCTGCCATGCCCAGGGTTGCCCTGGCAACTGTTGCTGGCCCCCAAAGCGGAAGTGGGCGGGTCCAGGACCCCGTGAGCCCCCTGCCATTCCCAGGTTTGCCCTGGCAACTGTTGCTGGCCCCCAAAGCGGAAGTGGGCGGGTCGAGACCCCCTTGAGCCCCCTGCCATGCCCAGCATTGCCCTGGCAACTGTTGCTGGCCCCCAAACCGGAAGTGGACGGGTCCAGGCCCCCTTAAGCCCCCTGCCATGCCCAGGGTTGCCCTGGCAACTGTTGCTGGCCCCCAAAGCAGAAGTGGGCGGGTCCAGGCCCCCGTGAGCCCCCTGCCATTCCCAGGTTTGCCCTGGCAACTGTTGCTGGCCCCCAAAGCGGAAGTGGGCGGGTCCAGGCCCCCTTAAAGCCCCCTGCCATGCCCAGGGTTGCCCTGGCAACTGTTGCTGGCCCCCAAAGCGGAAGTGGGCGGGTCCAGGCCCCCTTAAAGCCACCTGCCATGCACATGGTTGCCCTGGCAACTGTTGCTGGCCCCCAAAGCGGAAGTGGGCGGGTCCAGGCCCCCTTAAAGCCACCTGCCATGCCCAGGGTTGCCCTGGCAACTGTTGCTGGCCCCCAAAGAGGAAGTGGGCGGGTCCGGGCCCCCTTAAAGCCCCCTGCCATGCCCAGGGTTGCCCTGGCAACTGTTGCTGGCCCCCAAAGCGGAAGTGGGCGGGTCCAGGCCCCCGTGAGCCCCCTGCCATGCCCAATTTTCCCCTGGCAACTGTTGCTGGCCCCCAAAGTGGAAGTGGGCGGGTCCAGGCCCCCGTGAGCCCCCTGCCATGCCCAGGTTGGCCCTGGCAACTGTTGCTGGCCCCCAAAGCGGAAGTGGGCGGGTCCAGGCCCCTTTAAATCCACCTGCCATGCCCAGGGTTGCCCTGGCAACTGTTGCTGGCCCCCAAAGCGGAAGTGGGCGGGTCCAGGCCCCCTTAAAGCCCCCTGCCATACCCAGGGTTGCCCTGGCAACTGTTGCTGGCCCCCAAAGCGGAAGTGGGCGGGTCCAGGCCCCATTAAGTCCCCTGCCATGCCCAGGGTTGCCCTGGCAACTGTTGCTGGCCCCCAAAGCGGAAGTGGGCGGGTCCAGGCCCCCGTGAGCCCCCTGCCATGCCCAATTTTCCCCTGGCAACTGTTGCTGGCCCCCAAAGCGGAAGTGGGCGGGTCCAGGCCCCCGTGAGCCCCCTGCCATGCCCAGGTTGGCCCTGGCAACTGTTGCTGGCCCCCAAAGCGGAAGTGGGCGGGTCCAGGCCCCTTTAAATCCACCTGCCATGCCCAGGGTTGCCCTGGCAACTGTTGCTGGCCCCCAAAGCGGAAGTGGGCGGGTCCAGGCCCCCTTAAAGCCCCCTGCCATACCCAGGGTTGCCCTGGCAACTGTTGCTGGCCCCCAAAGCGGAAGTGGGCGGGTCCAGGCCCCCTTAAAGCCCCCTGCCATACCCAGGGTTGCCCTGGCAACAGTTGCTGGCCCCCAAAGCGGAAGTGGGCAGGTCCAGGCCCCCTTAAAGTCCACTGCCATGCCCAGGGTTGCCCTGGCAACTGTTGCTGGCCACCAAAGCGGAAGTGGGCGGGTCCAGGCCCACTTAAAGTCACCTGCCATGCCCAGGGTTGCCCTGGCAACTGTTGCTGGCCCCCAAAGCGGAAGTGGGCGGGTCCAGGCCCCCTTAAGCCCCCTGCCATGCCTAGGGTTGCCCTGGCAACTGTTGCTGGCCCCCAAAGCGGAAGTGGGCGGGTCCAGGCCACCTTAAGCCCCCTGCCATGTCCAGGGTTGCCCTGGCAACTGTTGCTGGCCCCCAAAGCGGAAGTGGGCGGGTCCAGGCCCCCTTGAGCCCCCTGCCATGCCCAGGGTTTTGTTGCTGGCCCCCAAAGCGGAAGTGGGCGGGTCCAGGCCCCCTTAAGCCCCCTGCCATGCCCAGGGTTGCCCTGGCAACTGTTGCTGGCCCCCAAAGCGGAAGTGGGCGGGTCCAGGCCCCCTTAAAGCCCCCTGCCATGCCCAGGGTTGCCCTGGCAACTGTTGCTGGCCCCCAAAGCGGAAGTGGGTGGGTCCAGGCCCCCTTACAGCCCCCTGCCATGCCAAGGGTTGCCCTGGCAACTGTTGCTGGCCCCCAAAGCGGAAGTGGGCGGGTCCAGGCCCCCTTAAGCCCCCTGCCATGCCTAGGGTTGCCCTGGCAACTGTTGCTGGCCCCCAAAGCGGAAGTGGGCGGGTCCAGGCCACCTTAAGCCCCCTGCCATGCCCAGGGTTGCCCTGGCAACTGTTGCTGGCCCCCAAAGCGGAAGTGGGCGGGTCCAGGCCCCCTTGAGCCCCCTGCCATGCCCAGGGTTTTGTTGCTGGCCCCCAAAGCGGAAGTGGGCGGGTCCAGGCCCCCTTAAGCCCCCTGCCATGCCCAGGGTTGCCCTGGCAACTGTTGCTGGCCCCCAAAGCGGAAGTGGGCGGGTCCAGGCCCCCTTAAAGCCCCCTGCCATGCCCAGGGTTGCCCTGGCAACTGTTGCTGGCCCCCAAAGCGGAAGTGGGTGGGTCCAGGCCCCCTTACAGCCCCCTGCCATGCCAAGGGTTGCCCTGGCAACTGTTGCTGGCCCCCAAAGCGGAAGTGGGCGGGTCCAGGCCCCCTTAAGCCCCCTGCCATGCCTAGGGTTGCCCTGGCAACTGTTGCTGGCCCCCAAAGCGGAAGTGGGCGGGTCCAGGCCACCTTAAGCCCCCTGCCATGCCCAGGGTTGCCCTGGCAACTGTTGCTGGCCCCCAAAGCGGAAGTGGGCGGGTCCAGGCCCCCTTAAGCCCACTGCCATGCCCAGGGTTGCCCTGGCAACTGTTGCTGGCCCCAAAGCGGAAGTGGGCGGGTCTGACTCCCTTAAGCCCCCTGCCATGCCCAATGTTGCCCTGGCAACTGTTGCTGGCCCCCAAAGCGGAAGTGGGCGGGTCCTGGCGCCCTTAAGCCCCCTGCCATGCCCACGGTTGCCCTGGCAACTGTTTCTGGCCCCCAAAGCGGAAGTGGGCGGGTTCAGGCCCCCTTAAAGCCCACTGCCATGCCCAGGGTTTCCCTGGCAACTGTTGCTGGCCCCCAAAGCAGAAGTGGGCGGGTCAAGGCCCCCTTAAAGCCCCCTGCCATGCCCAGGGTTGCCCTGGCAACTGTTGCTGGCCCCCAAAGCGGAAGTGGGCGGGTCCAGGCCCCCTTAAAGACCCCTGGCAACTGTTGCTGGCCCCCAAAGCGGAAGTGGGCGGGTCCAGACCCCTTAAAGCCCCCTGCCATGCCCAGGGTTGCCCTGGCAACTGTTGCTGGCCCCCAAAGCGGAAGTGGGCGGGTCCAGGCCCCCGTGAGCCCCCTGCCATGCCCAGGTTTGCCCTGGCAACTGTTGCTGGCCCCCAAAGCGGAAGTGGGCGGGTCCAGGCCCCCTTAAAGACCCCTGGCAACTGTTGCTGGCCCCCAAAGCGGAAGTGGGCGGGTCCAGACCCCTTAAAGCCCCCTGCCATGCCCAGGGTTGCCCTGGCAACTGTTGCTGGCCCCCAAAGCGGAAGTGGGCGTATCCAGGCCCCCTTAATGCCCCCTGCCATGCCCAGGGTTGCCCTGGCAACTGTTGCTGGCCCCCAAAGCGGAAGTGGGCGGGTCCAGGCCCCATTAAGCCACCTGCCATGCCCAGGGTTGCCCTGGCAACTGTTGCTGGCCCCCAAAGCGGAAGTGGGCAGGTCCAGGCCCCCGTGAGCCCCCTGCCATGCCCAGGTTTGCCCTGGCAACTGTTGCTGGCCCCCAAAGCGGAAGTGGGCGGGTCCAGGCCCCCTTAAGTCCCCTGCCATGCCCAGGGTTGCCCTGGCAACTGTTGCTGGCCCCCAAAGCGGAAGTGGGCGGGTCCAGGCCCCCTTAAGCCCACTGCCATGCCCAGGGTTGCCCTGGCAACTGTTGCTGGCCCCAAAGCGGAAGTGGGCGGGTCTGACTCCCTTAAGCCCCCTGCCATGCCCAATGTTGCCCTGGCAACTGTTGCTGGCCCCCAAAGCGGAAGTGGGCGGGTCCTGGCGCCCTTAAGCCCCCTGCCATGCCCACGGTTGCCCTGGCAACTGTTTCTGGCCCCCAAAGCGGAAGTGGGCGGGTTCAGGCCCCCTTAAAGCCCACTGCCATGCCCAGGGTTTCCCTGGCAACTGTTGCTGGCCCCCAAAGCAGAAGTGGGCGGGTCAAGGCCCCCTTAAAGCCCCCTGCCATGCCCAGGGTTGCCCTGGCAACTGTTGCTGGCCCCCAAAGCGGAAGTGGGCGGGTCCAGGCCCCCTTAAAGACCCCTGGCAACTGTTGCTGGCCCCCAAAGCGGAAGTGGGCGGGTCCAGACCCCTTAAAGCCCCCTGCCATGCCCAGGGTTGCCCTGGCAACTGTTGCTGGCCCCCAAAGCGGAAGTGGGCGGGTCCAGGCCCCCGTGAGCCCCCTGCCATGCCCAGGTTTGCCCTGGCAACTGTTGCTGGCCCCCAAAGCGGAAGTGGGCGGGTCCATGCCCCCTTAAAGACCCCTGGCAACTGTTGCTGGCCCCCAAAGCGGAAGTGGGCGGGTCCAGACCCCTTAAAGCCCCCTGCCATGCCCAGGGTTGCCCTGGCAACTGTTGCTGGCCCCCAAAGCGGAAGTGGGCGTATCCAGGCCCCCTTAATGCCCCCTGCCATGCCCAGGGTTGCCCTGGCAACTGTTGCTGGCCCCCAAAGCGGAAGTGGGCGGGTCCAGGCCCCATTAAGCCACCTGCCATGCCCAGGGTTGCCCTGGCAACTGTTGCTGGCCCCCAAAGCGGAAGTGGGCAGGTCCAGGCCCCCGTGAGCCCCCTGCCATGCCCAGGTTTGCCCTGGCAACTGTTGCTGGCCCCCAAAGCGGAAGTGGGCGGGTCCAGGCCCCCTTAAGTCCCCTGCCATGCCCAGGGTTGCCCTGGCAACTGTTGCTGGCCCCCAAAGCGGAAGTGGGCGGGTCCAGGCCCCTTTAAGCCACCTGCCATGCACAGAGTTGCCCTGGCAACTGTTGCTGGCCCCCAAAGCGGAAGTGGGCGGGTCCAGGCCCCATTAAGCCACCTGCCATGCCCAGGGTTGCCCTGGCAACTGTTGCTGGCCCCCAAAGTGGAAGTGGGCGGGTCCAGGCCCCCTTAACGCCCCCTGCCATGCCCAGGGTTGCCCTGGCAACAGTTGCTGGCCCCCAAAGCGGAAGTGGGCAGGTCCAGGCCCCCGTGAGCCCCCTGCCATGCCCAGGTTTGCCCTGGCAACTGTTGCTGGCCCCCAAAGCAGAAGTGGGCGGGTCCAGGCCCCCTTAAAGCCCCCTGCCATGCCCAGGGTTGCCCTGGCAACTGTTGCTGGCCCCCAAAGCGGAAGTGGGCGGGTCCAGGACCCCTTAAAGACCCCTGGCAACTGTTGCTGGCCCCCAAAGCGGAAGTGGGCGGGTCCAGGCCCTTAAAGCCCCCTGCCATGCCCAGGGTTGCCCTGGCAACTGTTGCTGGCCCCCAAAGCGGAAGTGGGCGTATCCAGGCCCCCTTAAAGCCCCCTGCCATGCCCAGGGTTGCCCTGGCAACTGTTGCTGTCCCCCAAAGCGGAAGTGGGTGGGTCCAGGCCCCCTTAAAGCCCCCTGCCATGCCAAGGGTTGCCCTGGCAACTGTTGCTGGCCCCCAAAGCGGAAGTGGGCGGGTCCAGACCCCTTAAAGCCCCCTGCCATGCCCAGGGTTGCACTGGCAACTGTTGCTGGCCCCCAAAGCGGAAGTGGGCGGGTCCAGGCCCCCTTAAAGCCCCCTGCCATGCCCAGGGTTGCCCTGGCAACTGTTGCTGGCCCCCAAAGCGGAAGTGGGCGGGTCCAGGCCCCCGTGAGACCCCTGCCATGCCCAGGTTTGCCCTGGCAACTGTTGCTGGCCCCCAAAGCGGAAGATGGCGGGTCCAGGCCCCCTTAAGTCCCCTGCCATGCCCAGGGTTGCCCTGGCAACTGTTGCTGGCCCCCAAAGCGGAAGTGGGCGGGTCCAGGCCCCCTTAAAGCCACCTGCCATGCCCAGGGTTGCCCTGGCAACTGTTGCTGGCCCCCAAAGCGGAAGTGGGCGGGTCCGGGCCCCCTTAAAGCCCCCTGCCATGCCCAGGGTTGCCCTGGCAACTGTTGCTGGCATCCAAAGCGGAAGTGGGCGGGTCCGGGCCCCCTTAAAGCACTCTGCCATGCCCAGGGTTGCCCTGGCAACTGTTGCTGGCCCCCAAAGCGGAAGTGGGCGGGTCCAGGCCCCCGTGAGCCCCCTGCCATGCCCAGGTTTGCCCTGGCAACTGTTGCTGGCCCCCAAAGCGGAAGATGGCGGGTCCAGGCCCCCTTAAGTCCCCTGCCATGCCCAGGGTTGCCCTGGCAACTGTTGCTGGCCCCCAAAGCGGAAGTGGGCGGGTCCAGGCCCCCGTGAGCCCCCTGCCATGCCCAGGTTTGCCCTGGCAACTGTTGCTGGCCCCCAAAGCGGAAGTGGGCGGGTCCAGGCCCCTTTAAATCCACCTGCCATGCCCAGTGTTGCCCTGGCAACTGTTGCTGGCCCGCAAAGCGGAAGTGGGTGGGTCCAGGCCCCCTTAAAGCCCCCTGCCATGCCCAGGGTTGCCCTGGCAACTGTTGCTGGCCCCCAAAGCGGAAGTGGGCGGGTCCAGGACCCCGTGAGCCCCCTGCCATTCCCAGGTTTGCCCTGGCAACTGTTGCTGGCCCCCAAAGCGGAAGTGGGCGGGTCGAGACCCCCTTGAGCCCCCTGCCATGCCCAGCATTGCCCTGGCAACTGTTGCTGGCCCCCAAACCGGAAGTGGACGGGTCCAGGCCCCCTTAAGCCCCCTGCCATGCCCAGGGTTGCCCTGGCAACTGTTGCTGGCCCCCAAAGCAGAAGTGGGCGGGTCCAGGCCCCCGTGAGCCCCCTGCCATTCCCAGGTTTGCCCTGGCAACTGTTGCTGGCCCCCAAAGCGGAAGTGGGCGGGTCCAGGCCCCCTTAAAGCCCCCTGCCATGCCCAGGGTTGCCCTGGCAACTGTTGCTGGCCCCCAAAGCGGAAGTGGGCGGGTCCAGGCCCCCTTAAAGCCACCTGCCATGCACATGGTTGCCCTGGCAACTGTTGCTGGCCCCCAAAGCGGAAGTGGGCGGGTCCAGGCCCCCTTAAAGCCACCTGCCATGCCCAGGGTTGCCCTGGCAACTGTTGCTGGCCCCCAAAGAGGAAGTGGGCGGGTCCGGGCCCCCTTAAAGCCCCCTGCCATGCCCAGGGTTGCCCTGGCAACTGTTGCTGGCCCCCAAAGCGGAAGTGGGCGGGTCCAGGCCCCCGTGAGCCCCCTGCCATGCCCAATTTTCCCCTGGCAACTGTTGCTGGCCCCCAAAGTGGAAGTGGGCGGGTCCAGGCCCCCGTGAGCCCCCTGCCATGCCCAGGTTGGCCCTGGCAACTGTTGCTGGCCCCCAAAGCGGAAGTGGGCGGGTCCAGGCCCCTTTAAATCCACCTGCCATGCCCAGGGTTGCCCTGGCAACTGTTGCTGGCCCCCAAAGCGGAAGTGGGCGGGTCCAGGCCCCCTTAAAGCCCCCTGCCATACCCAGGGTTGCCCTGGCAACTGTTGCTGGCCCCCAAAGCGGAAGTGGGCGGGTCCAGGCCCCATTAAGTCCCCTGCCATGCCCAGGGTTGCCCTGGCAACTGTTGCTGGCCCCCAAAGCGGAAGTGGGCGGGTCCAGGCCCCCGTGAGCCCCCTGCCATGCCCAATTTTCCCCTGGCAACTGTTGCTGGCCCCCAAAGCGGAAGTGGGCGGGTCCAGGCCCCCGTGAGCCCCCTGCCATGCCCAGGTTGGCCCTGGCAACTGTTGCTGGCCCCCAAAGCGGAAGTGGGCGGGTCCAGGCCCCTTTAAATCCACCTGCCATGCCCAGGGTTGCCCTGGCAACTGTTGCTGGCCCCCAAAGCGGAAGTGGGCGGGTCCAGGCCCCCTTAAAGCCCCCTGCCATACCCAGGGTTGCCCTGGCAACTGTTGCTGGCCCCCAAAGCGGAAGTGGGCGGGTCCAGGCCCCCTTAAAGCCCCCTGCCATACCCAGGGTTGCCCTGGCAACAGTTGCTGGCCCCCAAAGCGGAAGTGGGCAGGTCCAGGCCCCCTTAAAGTCCACTGCCATGCCCAGGGTTGCCCTGGCAACTGTTGCTGGCCACCAAAGCGGAAGTGGGCGGGTCCAGGCCCACTTAAAGTCACCTGCCATGCCCAGGGTTGCCCTGGCAACTGTTGCTGGCCCCCAAAGCGGAAGTGGGCGGGTCCAGGCCCCCTTAAGCCCCCTGCCATGCCTAGGGTTGCCCTGGCAACTGTTGCTGGCCCCCAAAGCGGAAGTGGGCGGGTCCAGGCCACCTTAAGCCCCCTGCCATGTCCAGGGTTGCCCTGGCAACTGTTGCTGGCCCCCAAAGCGGAAGTGGGCGGGTCCAGGCCCCCTTGAGCCCCCTGCCATGCCCAGGGTTTTGTTGCTGGCCCCCAAAGCGGAAGTGGGCGGGTCCAGGCCCCCTTAAGCCCCCTGCCATGCCCAGGGTTGCCCTGGCAACTGTTGCTGGCCCCCAAAGCGGAAGTGGGCGGGTCCAGGCCCCCTTAAAGCCCCCTGCCATGCCCAGGGTTGCCCTGGCAACTGTTGCTGGCCCCCAAAGCGGAAGTGGGTGGGTCCAGGCCCCCTTACAGCCCCCTGCCATGCCAAGGGTTGCCCTGGCAACTGTTGCTGGCCCCCAAAGCGGAAGTGGGCGGGTCCAGGCCCCCTTAAGCCCCCTGCCATGCCTAGGGTTGCCCTGGCAACTGTTGCTGGCCCCCAAAGCGGAAGTGGGCGGGTCCAGGCCACCTTAAGCCCCCTGCCATGCCCAGGGTTGCCCTGGCAACTGTTGCTGGCCCCCAAAGCGGAAGTGGGCGGGTCCAGGCCCCCTTGAGCCCCCTGCCATGCCCAGGGTTTTGTTGCTGGCCCCCAAAGCGGAAGTGGGCGGGTCCAGGCCCCCTTAAGCCCCCTGCCATGCCCAGGGTTGCCCTGGCAACTGTTGCTGGCCCCCAAAGCGGAAGTGGGCGGGTCCAGGCCCCCTTAAAGCCCCCTGCCATGCCCAGGGTTGCCCTGGCAACTGTTGCTGGCCCCCAAAGCGGAAGTGGGTGGGTCCAGGCCCCCTTACAGCCCCCTGCCATGCCAAGGGTTGCCCTGGCAACTGTTGCTGGCCCCCAAAGCGGAAGTGGGCGGGTCCAGGCCCCCTTAAGCCCCCTGCCATGCCTAGGGTTGCCCTGGCAACTGTTGCTGGCCCCCAAAGCGGAAGTGGGCGGGTCCAGGCCACCTTAAGCCCCCTGCCATGCCCAGGGTTGCCCTGGCAACTGTTGCTGGCCCCCAAAGCGGAAGTGGGCGGGTCCAGGCCCCCTTAAGCCCACTGCCATGCCCAGGGTTGCCCTGGCAACTGTTGCTGGCCCCAAAGCGGAAGTGGGCGGGTCTGACTCCCTTAAGCCCCCTGCCATGCCCAATGTTGCCCTGGCAACTGTTGCTGGCCCCCAAAGCGGAAGTGGGCGGGTCCTGGCGCCCTTAAGCCCCCTGCCATGCCCACGGTTGCCCTGGCAACTGTTTCTGGCCCCCAAAGCGGAAGTGGGCGGGTTCAGGCCCCCTTAAAGCCCACTGCCATGCCCAGGGTTTCCCTGGCAACTGTTGCTGGCCCCCAAAGCAGAAGTGGGCGGGTCAAGGCCCCCTTAAAGCCCCCTGCCATGCCCAGGGTTGCCCTGGCAACTGTTGCTGGCCCCCAAAGCGGAAGTGGGCGGGTCCAGGCCCCCTTAAAGACCCCTGGCAACTGTTGCTGGCCCCCAAAGCGGAAGTGGGCGGGTCCAGACCCCTTAAAGCCCCCTGCCATGCCCAGGGTTGCCCTGGCAACTGTTGCTGGCCCCCAAAGCGGAAGTGGGCGGGTCCAGGCCCCCGTGAGCCCCCTGCCATGCCCAGGTTTGCCCTGGCAACTGTTGCTGGCCCCCAAAGCGGAAGTGGGCGGGTCCAGGCCCCCTTAAAGACCCCTGGCAACTGTTGCTGGCCCCCAAAGCGGAAGTGGGCGGGTCCAGACCCCTTAAAGCCCCCTGCCATGCCCAGGGTTGCCCTGGCAACTGTTGCTGGCCCCCAAAGCGGAAGTGGGCGTATCCAGGCCCCCTTAATGCCCCCTGCCATGCCCAGGGTTGCCCTGGCAACTGTTGCTGGCCCCCAAAGCGGAAGTGGGCGGGTCCAGGCCCCATTAAGCCACCTGCCATGCCCAGGGTTGCCCTGGCAACTGTTGCTGGCCCCCAAAGCGGAAGTGGGCAGGTCCAGGCCCCCGTGAGCCCCCTGCCATGCCCAGGTTTGCCCTGGCAACTGTTGCTGGCCCCCAAAGCGGAAGTGGGCGGGTCCAGGCCCCCTTAAGTCCCCTGCCATGCCCAGGGTTGCCCTGGCAACTGTTGCTGGCCCCCAAAGCGGAAGTGGGCGGGTCCAGGCCCCCTTAAGCCCACTGCCATGCCCAGGGTTGCCCTGGCAACTGTTGCTGGCCCCAAAGCGGAAGTGGGCGGGTCTGACTCCCTTAAGCCCCCTGCCATGCCCAATGTTGCCCTGGCAACTGTTGCTGGCCCCCAAAGCGGAAGTGGGCGGGTCCTGGCGCCCTTAAGCCCCCTGCCATGCCCACGGTTGCCCTGGCAACTGTTTCTGGCCCCCAAAGCGGAAGTGGGCGGGTTCAGGCCCCCTTAAAGCCCACTGCCATGCCCAGGGTTTCCCTGGCAACTGTTGCTGGCCCCCAAAGCAGAAGTGGGCGGGTCAAGGCCCCCTTAAAGCCCCCTGCCATGCCCAGGGTTGCCCTGGCAACTGTTGCTGGCCCCCAAAGCGGAAGTGGGCGGGTCCAGGCCCCCTTAAAGACCCCTGGCAACTGTTGCTGGCCCCCAAAGCGGAAGTGGGCGGGTCCAGACCCCTTAAAGCCCCCTGCCATGCCCAGGGTTGCCCTGGCAACTGTTGCTGGCCCCCAAAGCGGAAGTGGGCGGGTCCAGGCCCCCGTGAGCCCCCTGCCATGCCCAGGTTTGCCCTGGCAACTGTTGCTGGCCCCCAAAGCGGAAGTGGGCGGGTCCATGCCCCCTTAAAGACCCCTGGCAACTGTTGCTGGCCCCCAAAGCGGAAGTGGGCGGGTCCAGACCCCTTAAAGCCCCCTGCCATGCCCAGGGTTGCCCTGGCAACTGTTGCTGGCCCCCAAAGCGGAAGTGGGCGTATCCAGGCCCCCTTAATGCCCCCTGCCATGCCCAGGGTTGCCCTGGCAACTGTTGCTGGCCCCCAAAGCGGAAGTGGGCGGGTCCAGGCCCCATTAAGCCACCTGCCATGCCCAGGGTTGCCCTGGCAACTGTTGCTGGCCCCCAAAGCGGAAGTGGGCAGGTCCAGGCCCCCGTGAGCCCCCTGCCATGCCCAGGTTTGCCCTGGCAACTGTTGCTGGCCCCCAAAGCGGAAGTGGGCGGGTCCAGGCCCCCTTAAGTCCCCTGCCATGCCCAGGGTTGCCCTGGCAACTGTTGCTGGCCCCCAAAGCGGAAGTGGGCGGGTCCAGGCCCCATTAAGCCACCTGCCATGCACAGAGTTGCCCTGGCAACTGTTGCTGGCCCCCAAAGCGGAAGTGGGCGGGTCCAGGCCCCATTAAGCCACCTGCCATGCCCAGGGTTGCCCTGGCAACTGTTGCTGGCCCCCAAAGTGGAAGTGGGCGGGTCCAGGCCCCCTTAACGCCCCCTGCCATGCCCAGGGTTGCCCTGGCAACAGTTGCTGGCCCCCAAAGCGGAAGTGGGCAGGTCCAGGCCCCCGTGAGCCCCCTGCCATGCCCAGGTTTGCCCTGGCAACTGTTGCTGGCCCCCAAAGCAGAAGTGGGCGGGTCCAGGCCCCCTTAAAGCCCCCTGCCATGCCCAGGGTTGCCCTGGCAACTGTTGCTGGCCCCCAAAGCGGAAGTGGGCGGGTCCAGGACCCCTTAAAGACCCCTGGCAACTGTTGCTGGCCCCCAAAGCGGAAGTGGGCGGGTCCAGGCCCTTAAAGCCCCCTGCCATGCCCAGGGTTGCCCTGGCAACTGTTGCTGGCCCCCAAAGCGGAAGTGGGCGTATCCAGGCCCCCTTAAAGCCCCCTGCCATGCCCAGGGTTGCCCTGGCAACTGTTGCTGTCCCCCAAAGCGGAAGTGGGTGGGTCCAGGCCCCCTTAAAGCCCCCTGCCATGCCAAGGGTTGCCCTGGCAACTGTTGCTGGCCCCCAAAGCGGAAGTGGGCGGGTCCAGACCCCTTAAAGCCCCCTGCCATGCCCAGGGTTGCACTGGCAACTGTTGCTGGCCCCCAAAGCGGAAGTGGGCGGGTCCAGGCCCCCTTAAAGCCCCCTGCCATGCCCAGGGTTGCCCTGGCAACTGTTGCTGGCCCCCAAAGCGGAAGTGGGCGGGTCCAGGCCCCCTTAAGCCCCCTGCCATGCCCAGGGTTGCCCTGGAAACTGTTGCTGGACCCCAAAGCGGAAGTGGGCGGGTCCAGGCCCTTTTTGAGACCCCTGCCATGCCCAGGGTTGCCCTGGCAACTGTTGCTGGCCCCCAAAGCGGAAGTGGGCGGGTCCAGGCCCCCTTAAGCCCCTTGCCATGCCCAGGGTTGCCCTGGCAACTGTTTCTGGCCCCCAAAGCGGAAGTGGGCGTGTCCAGGCCCCCTTAAGCCCCCTGCCATGTCCAGGGTTGCCCTGGCAACTGTTGCTGGCCCCCAAAGCGGAAGTGGGCGGGTCCAGGCCCCCGTGAGCCCCCTGCCATTCCCAGGTTTGCCCTGGCAACTGTTGCTGGCCCCCAAAGCGGAAGTGGGCGGGTCCAGGCCCCCTTAAAGCCCCCTGCCATGCCCAGGGTTGCCCTGGCAACTGTTGCTGGCCCCCAAAGCGGAAGTGGGCGGGTCCAGGCCCCCTTAAAGCCACCTGCCATGCCCACGGTTGCCCTTACAACTGTTGCTGGCCCCCAAAGCGGAAGTGGGCGGGTCCATTCCCCCTTAAAGCCACCTGCCATGCCCAGGGTTGCCCTGGCAACTGTTGCTGGCCCCCAAAGCGGAAGTGGGCGGGTCCAGGCCCCCTTAAGTCCCCTGCCATGCCCAGGGTTGCCCTGGCAACTGTTGCTGGCCCCCAAAGCGGAAGTGGGCGGGTCCAGGCCCCCTTAAGCCACCTGCTATGCCCAGAGTTGCCCTGGCAACTGTTGCTGGCCCCCAAAGCGGAAGTGGGCGAATCCAGGCCCCCTTAAAACCCCCTGCCATACCCAGGGTTGCCCTGGCAACAGTTGCTGGCCCCCAAAGCGGAAGTGGGCAGGTCCAGGCCCCCTTAAAGTCCCCTGCCATGCCCAGGGTTGCCCTGGCAACTGTTGCTGGCCCCCAAAGCGGAAGTGGGCGGGTCCAGGCCCCCTTAAAGCCCCCTGCCATACCCAGGGTTGCCCTGGCAACAGTTGCTGGCCCCCAAAGCGGAAGTGGGCGGGTCCAAGCCCCCTTAAAGCCCCCTGCCATGCCCAGGGTTGCCCTGGCAACAGTTGCTGGCCCCCAAAGCAAAAGTGGGCAGGTCCAGGCCCCCGTGAGCCCCCTGCCATGCCCAGGTTTGCCCTGGCAACTGTTGCTGGCCCCCAAAGCAGAAGTGGGCGGGTCCAGGCCCCCTTAAAGCCCCCTGCCATGCCCAGGGTTGCCCTGGCAACTGTTGCTGGCCCCCAAAGCGGAAGTGGGCGGGTCCAGGACCCCTTAAAGACCCCTGGCAACTGTTGCTGGCCCCCAAAGCGGAAGTGGGCGGGTCCAGGCCCTTAAAGCCCCCTGCCATGCCCAGGGTTGCCCTGGCAACTGTTGCTGGCCCCCAAAGCGGAAGTGGGCGTATCCAGGCCCCCTTAAAGCCCCCTGCCATGCCCAGGGTTGCCCTGGCAACTGTTGCTGGCCCCCAAAGCGGAAGTGGGCGGGTCCAGGCCCCCTTAAAGCCCCCTGCCATGCCCAGGGTTGCACTGGCAACTGTTGCTGGCCCCCAAAGCGGAAGTGGGCGGGTCCAGGCCCCCTTAAAGCCCCCTGCCATGCCCAGGGTTGCCCTGGCAACTGTTGCTGGCCCCCAAAGCGGAAGTGGGCGGGTCCAGGCCCCCTTAAGCCCCCTGCCATGCCCAGGGTTGCCCTGGAAACTGTTGCTGGACCCCAAAGCGGAAGTGGGCGGGTCCAGGCCCTTTTTGAGACCCCTGCCATGCCCAGGGTTGCCCTGGCAACTGTTGCTGGCCCCCAAAGCGGAAGTGGGCGGGTCCAGGCCCCCTTAAGCCCCCTGCCATGTCCAGGGTTGCCCTGGCAACTGTTTCTGGCCCCCAAAGCGGAAGTGGGCGTGTCCAGGCCCCCTTAAGCCCCCTGCCATGTCCAGGGTTGCCCTGGCAACTGTTGCTGGCCCCCAAAGCGGAAGTGGGCGGGTCCAGGCCCCCGTGAGCCCCCTGCCATTCCCAGGTTTGCCCTGGCAACTGTTGCTGGCCCCCAAAGCGGAAGTGGGCGGGTCCAGGCCCCCTTAAAGTCCCCTGCCATGCCCAGGGTTGCCCTGGCAACTGTTGCTGGCCACCAAAGCGGAAGTGGGCGGGTCCAGGCCCACTTAAAGCCACCTGCCATGCCCAGGGTTGCCCTGGCAACTGTTGCTGGCCCCCAAAGCGGAAGTGGGCGGGTCCAGGCCCCCTTAAGCCCCCTGCCATGCCCAGTGTTGCCCTGGCAACTGTTGCTGGCCCCCAAAGCGGAAGTGGGCGGGTCCAGGCCCCCTTAAAGCCCCCTGCCATGCCCAGGGTTGCCCTGGCAACTGTTGCTGGCCCCTAAAGCGGAAGTGGGCGGGTCCAGGCCCCCTTAAAGCCCCCTGCCATGCCCAGGGTTGCCCTTGCTGGTCCCCAAAGCGGAAGTGGGCGGGTCCAGGCCCCCTGCCATGCCCAGGGTTGCCCTGGCAACTGTTGCTGGTCCCCAAAGCGGAAGTGGGCGGGTCCAGGCCCCCTTAAAGCCCCCTGCCATGCCCAGGGTTGCCCTGGCAACTGTTGCTGGCCCCCAAAGCGGAAGTGGGCGGGTCCAGGCCCCCTTAAAGCCCCCTGCCTTGCCCAGGGTTGCCCTGGCAACTGTTGCTTGCCCCCAAAGCGGAAGTGGGCGGGTCCAGGCCCCCATTAAGCTCCCTGCCATGCCCAGGGTTGCCCTGGCAACTGTTGCTGGCCCCCAAAGCGGAAGTGGGCGGGTCCAGGCCCCCTTAAGCCCCCTGCCATGCCCAGGGTTGCCCTGGCAACTGTTGCTGGCCCCCAAAGCGGAAGTGGGCGGGTCCAGGCCCCCTTGAGCCCACTGCCATGCCCAGGGTTTTGTTGCTGGCCCCCAAAGCGGAAGTGGGCGGGTCCAGGCCCCCTTAAGCCCCCTGCCATGCCCAGGGTTGCCCTGGCAACTGTTGCTGGCCCCCAAAGCGGAAGTGGGCGGGTCCAGGCCCCCTTAAAGCCCCCTGCCATGCCCAGGGTTGCCCTGGCAACTGTTGCTTGCCCCCAAAGCGGAAGTGGGTGGGTCCAGGCCCCCTTACAGCCCCCTGCCATGCCAAGGGTTGCCCTGGCAACTGTTGCTGGCCCCCAAAGCGGAAGTGGGCGGGTCCAGGCCCCCTTAAGCCCCCTGCCATGCCTAGGGTTGCCCTGGCAACTGTTGCTGGCCCCCAAAGCGGAAGTGGGCGGGTCCAGGCCCCCTTAAGCCCCCTGCCATGCCCAGGGTTGCCCTGGCAACTGTTGCTGGCCCCCAAAGCGGAAGTGGGCGGGTCCAGGCCCCCTTAAGCCCACTGCCATGCCCAGGGTTGCCCTGGCAACTGTTGCTGGCCCCAAAGCGGAAGTGGGCGGGTCTGACTCCCTTAAGCCCCCTGCCATGCCCAATGTTGCCCTGGCAACTGTTGCTGGCCCCCAAAGAGGAAGTGGGCGGGTCCTGGCGCCCTTAAGCCCCCTGCCATGCCCACGGTTGCCCTGGCAACTGTTTCTGGCCCCCAAAGCGGAAGTGGGCGGGTTCAGGCCCCCTTAAAGCCCACTGCCATGCCCAGGGTTTCCCTGGCAACTGTTGCTGGCCCCCAAAGCAGAAGTGGACGGGTCAAGGCCCCCTTAAAGCCCCCTGCCATGCCCAGGGTTGCCCTGGCAACTGTTGCTGGCCCCCAAAGCGGAAGTGGGCGGGTCCAGGCCCCCTTAAAGACCCCTGGCAACTGTTGCTGGCCCCCAAAGCGGAAGTGGGCGGGTCCAGACCCCTTAAAGCCCCCTGCCATGCCCAGGGTTGCCCTGGCAACTGTTGCTGGCCCCCAAAGCGGAAGTGGGCGTATCCAGGCCCCCTTAATGCCCCCTGCCATGCCCAGAGTTGCCCTGGCAACTGTTGCTGGCCCCCAAAGCGAAAGTGGGCGGGTCCAGGCCCCCTTAAAGCCCCCTACCATGCCCAGGGTTGCCCTGGCATCTGTTGCTGGCCCCCAAAGTGGAAGTGGGCGGGTCCAGGCCCCCTTAAGCCCCCTGCCATGCCCAGGGTTGCCCTGGCAACTGTTGCTGGCCCCCAAAGCGGAAGTGGGCGGGTCCAGGCCCCCTAAAGCCCCCTGCCATGCCCAGGGTTGCCCTGGCAACTGTTGCTGGCCCCCAAAGCGGAAGTGGGCGGGTCCAGGCCCCCTTAAAGCCCCCTGCCATGCCCAGGGTTGCCCTGGCAACTGTTGCTGGCCCCCAAAGCGGAAGTGGGCGGGTCCAGGTCCCCTTAAAGCCCCCTGCCATGCCCATGGTTGCCCTGGCAACTGTTGCTGGCCCCCAAAGCGGAAGTGGGCGGGTCCAGGCCCCCTTAAAGCCCCCTGCCATGCCCAGGGTTGCCCTGGCAACTGTTTCTGGCCCCCAAAGCGGAAGTGGGCGGGTCCAGGCCCCTTTAAAGCCACCTGCCATGCCCAGGGTTGCCCTGGCAACTGTTGCTGGCCCCCAAAGCGGAAGTGGGCGGGTCCAGGCCCCATTAAGCCACCTGCCATGCCCAGGGTTGCCCTGGCAACTGTTGCTGGCCCCCAAAGCGGAAGTGGGCGGGTCCAGGCCCCCTTAAAGCCCCCTGCCATGCCCAGGGTTGCCCTGGCAACAGTTGCTGGCCCCCAAAGCGGAAGTGGGCAGGTCCAGGCCCCCGTGAGCCCCCTGCCATGCCCAGGTTTGCCCTGGCAACTGTTGCTGGCCCCCAAAGCGGAAGTGGGCGGGTCCAGGCCCCCTTAAGTCCCCTGCCATGCCCAGGGTTGCCCTGGCAACTGTTGCTGGCCCCCAAAGCGGAAGTGGGCGGGTCCAGGCCCCATTAAGCCACCTGCCATGCACAGAGTTGCCCTGGCAACTGTTGCTGGCCCCCAAAGCGGAAGTGGGCGGGTCCAGGCCCCATTAAGCCACCTGCCATGCCCAGGGTTGCCCTGGCAACTGTTGCTGGCCCCCAAAGTGGAAGTGGGCGGGTCCAGGCCCCCTTAAAGCCCCCTGCCATGCCCAGGGTTGCCCTGGCAACAGTTGCTGGCCCCCAAAGCGGAAGTGGGCAGGTCCAGGCCCCCGTGAGCCCCCTGCCATGCCCAGGTTTGCCCTGGCAACTGTTGCTGGCCCCCAAAGCGGAAGTGGGCGGGTCCAGGCCCCCTTAAGCCCCCTGCCATGCCTAGGGTTGCCCTGGCAACTGTTGCTGGCCCCCAAAGCGGAAGTGGGCGGGTCCAGGCCCCCGTGAGCCCCCTGCCATTCCCAGGTTTGCCCTGGCAACTGTTGCTGGCCCCCAAAGCGGAAGTGGGCGGGTCCAGGCCCCCTTAAAGCCCCCTGCCATGCCCAGGGTTGCCCTGGCAACTGTTGCTGGCCCCCAAAGCGGAAGTGGGCGGGTCCAGGCCCCCTTAAAGCCACCTGCCATGCCCACGGTTGCCCTGGCAACTGTTGCTGGCCCCCAAAGCGGAAGTGGGCGGGTCCATTCCCCCTTAAAGCCACCTGCCATGCCCAGGGTTGCCCTGGCAACTATTGCTGGCCCCCAAAGCGGAAGTGGGCGGGTCCAGGCTCCCTTAAAGCCCCCTGCCATGCCCAGGGTTGCCCTGGCAACTGTTGCTGGCCCCCAAAGCGGAAGTGGGCGGGTCCGGGCCCCCTTAAAGCCCCATGCCATGCCTAGGGTTGCCCTGAAAACTGTTGCTGGCCCCCAAAGCGGAAGTGGGCGGTTCCAGGCCCCCGTGAGCCCCCTGCCATGCCCAGGTTTGCCCTGGCAACTGTTGCTGGCCCCCAAAGCGGAAGTGGGCGGGTCTATGCCCCCTTAAGTCCCCTGCCATGCCCAGGGTTGCCCTGGCAACTGTTGCTGGCCCCCAAAGCGGAAGTGGGCGGGTCCAGGCCCCCTTAAGCCACCTGCTATGCCCAGAGTTGCCCTGGCAACTGTTGCTGGCCCCCAAAGCGAAAGTGGGCGGGTCCGGGCCCCCTTAAAGCCCCATGCCATGCCTAGGGTTGCCCTGAAAACTGTTGCTGGCCCCCAAAGCGGAAGTGGGCGAATCCAGGCCCCCTTAAAGCCCCCTGCCATACCCAGGGTTGCCCTGGCAACAGTTGCTGGCCCCCAAAGCGGAAGTGGGCAGGTCCAGGCCCCCTTAAAGTCCCCTGCCATGCCCAGGGTTGCCCTGGCAACTGTTGCTGGCCCCCAAAGCGGAAGTGGGCGGGTCCAGGCCCCCTTAAAGCCCCCTGCCATACCCAGGGTTGCCCTGGCAACAGTTGCTGGCCCCCAAAGCGGAAGTGGGCGGGTCCAGGCCCCCTTAAAGTCCCCTGCCATGCCCAGGGTTGCCCTGGCAACTGTTGCTGGCCACCAAAGCGGAAGTGGGCGGGTCCAGGCCCACTTAAAGCCACCTGCCATGCCCAGGGTTGCCCTGGCAACTGTTGCTGGCCCCCAAAGCGGAAGTGGGCGGGTCCAGGCCCCCTTAAGCCCCCTGCCATGCCCAGTGTTGCCCTGGCAACTGTTGCTGGCCCCCAAAGCGGAAGTGGGCGGGTCCAGGCCCCCTTAAAGCCCCCTGCCATGCCCAGGGTTGCCCTGGCAACTGTTGCTGGCCCCTAAAGCGGAAGTGGGCGGGTCCAGGCCCCCTTAAAGCCCCCTGCCATGCCCAGGGTTGCCCTTGCTGGTCCCCAAAGCGGAAGTGGGCGGGTCCAGGCCCCCTGCCATGCCCAGGGTTGCCCTGGCAACTGTTGCTGGTCCCCAAAGCGGAAGTGGGCGGGTCCAGGCCCCCTTAAAGCCCCCTGCCATGCCCAGGGTTGCCCTGGCAACTGTTGCTGGCCCCCAAAGCGGAAGTGGGCGGGTCCAGGCCCCCTTAAAGCCCCCTGCCTTGCCCAGGGTTGCCCTGGCAACTGTTGCTTGCCCCCAAAGCGGAAGTGGGCGGGTCCAGGCCCCCATTAAGCTCCCTGCCATGCCCAGGGTTGCCCTGGCAACTGTTGCTGGCCCCCAAAGCGGAAGTGGGCGAGTCCAGGCCCCCTTAAGCCCCCTGCCATGCCCAGGGTTGCCCTGGCAACTGTTGCTGGCCCCCAAAGCGGAAGTGGGCGGGTCCAGGCCCCCTTGAGCCCACTGCCATGCCCAGGGTTTTGTTGCTGGCCCCCAAAGCGGAAGTGGGCGGGTCCAGGCCCCCTTAAGCCCCCTGCCATGCCCAGGGTTGCCCTGGCAACTGTTGCTGGCCCCCAAAGCGGAAGTGGGCGGGTCCAGGCCCCCTTAAGCCCACTGCCATGCCCAGGGTTGCCCTGGCAACTGTTGCTGGCCCCAAAGCGGAAGTGGGCGGGTCTGACTCCCTTAAGCCCCCTGCCATGCCCAATGTTGCCCTGGCAACTGTTGCTGGCCCCCAAAGCGGAAGTGGGAAGGTCCAGGCCCCCTTAAAGCCCCCTGCCATGCCCAGGGTTGCCCTGGCAACTGTTGCTGGCCCCCAAAGCG
>NW_028142628.1:0-45070 GCF_055691185.1 Crinia signifera
TACTCAATCTGATATATGCACGCTGATCCTAAGATCCAGCTATTTTTTAAGTACCTACTAGTTTTCTTGCTAGCAATGATTCTTTTGGTCTCTGCTGGTAATTTATTTGTCTTATTCATCGGGTGAGAAGGCGTGGGCATTATATCTTTTCTTCTCATCGGCTGATACTTTACTCGAAGCAGCGCCGGGGCGGCTGCAGTCCAAGCAATCCTCTACAACCGCATTGGAGACATCGGCTTCCTCTTTGCCACCTTTTGATTCATAACCACCTATGACTCACTGGCATTTCAACTCCTCTTTTCTATAGACATCCCCACCCCACCACTTTTAGCCCTAATTATTGCAGCCGCAAGCAAATCAGCTCAATTTGGCCTACACCCGTGGCTAGCCTCCGCCATGGAAGGCCCAACACCTGTCTCCGCTCTTTTACACTCCAGCACCATAGTCGTGGCTGGCATTTTCCTCATAATTCGCCTCCACCCCGTTCTCGAACATAATCAAACAGCCCTTACCACCTGTCTTTGTCTAGGTGCAATCTCAACCGCATTCGCCGCTACATGTGCCCTCACCCAAAATGATATTAAAAAAATTGTGGCTTTTTCCACATCAAGCCAACTTGGTCTTATAATAGTAGCCATTGGCTTAAACTTTCCCTTCTTAGCATTTTTTCACATTTGCACCCACGCCTTCTTCAAAGCCATGCTATTCCTCTGCTCAGGCTCAATTATTCATAACCTTAATGACGAACAAGATATCCGTAAGATAGGCGGTCTACAAAACTCAATTCCTGTTACTATAACCTGTATCTCTATCGGCAGCTTAGCCCTTATGGGTACACCTTACTTAGCCGGCTTTTTCTCAAAGGACGCCATTATCGAAACCTTAAACTCCTCTATCACCAACGCCTGAGCAACCGCCCTCACTCTAATTGCCACATCATTCACAGCTGTCTACAGCCTACGTGTAATTTATTTTGCTTCCATGGGTAGCCCCCGACACCCAACCCTACCACCTTTTAATGAAAACAACAAACTTATCCTAAACCCTATTAAACGACTGGCCGTCGGCAGCGTCATTGCAGGGCTTGCGCTATTTAATTTTATACCCCCCCAAAATACCCCGATCCTATCTCTGCCGCCCTTAGCAAAATTTTCAGCCATCCTAGTTACACTCCTAGGCCTCCTAGTGGCCCTTGACGCAGCAAAAATATCCTGGACCAAGACCCCAAGTAAACATGCAATGAAGGCACTTGACACATCCTTCTACCCCTTCGTAACTCACCGACTTCTCCCCTCCGCAACCCTTAACATCAGCTCAAACACCACCACCCACTTAATCGACACCATTTGACTAGAAAAAATTGGCCCTAAAGGTTTAGCCAATATTCAACTGCCCGGCATTTATAAATCTCAAGATTTAAAACAAGGCTTGATTAAAGCCTATTTATCTATCTTCATTACCTCTGTCTTTTCCTGCTTAATCTTTATACAGCTCGTAAGACTCCACTATAATGGCCCCGAACAACTTCCAATACTACAAACAATGTTAACAACAAAGACCACCCAACACCTAACAATATTAAGCCCCCGCTAGAAAATAGAACTGATCCCCCCACTCAATCACTCATTAATACCCCCCCCTTGAGAGAATAGGCAGATGATTCCATCCCACCTACCCAGTATCAAATTCCTAAAAGAACTCCATAAAATAAGCCGTACATTAATACCCCTGAGCTACCTCACGCTTCCGGGTAAGGCTCGGCAACCAGCGCCGCTGAGTAAGCAAAAACTACTATTATTCCCCCTAAGTAAACTAAAAACAATACTAAAGACAAAAAAGATGCGCTACCCGCAAGAATCACACACCCAAAACCGGCAGCACCAACCAAGCCAAGTGCCGCATAAAAAGGAGACGGATTTGAAGCCACCCCTAGTAAACCCAAGACCAACCCTAACTCGTACAAATTCATTATTTCCGCTGGGGGTTTAACCCAGACTAACAACCTGAAAAACTGTTGTTGTAGTTCAACTACGAAAACTTAATGGCCCCACCTATTCGCAAATCCCACCCCCTTTTAAAAATTGTCAATGGCTCCTTCATTGACCTCCCCGCCCCAGTTAACCTATCCTCATGGTGAAACTTCGGGTCCTTACTAGGCATCTGCTTAATTACACAAATCGCTACAGGCCTCTTCTTAGCTATACACTACACCGCAGACACTTCCCTCGCCTTCTCCTCCGTCGCCCATATCTGCCGAGATGTTAACAACGGATGACTTTTACGCAATATTCATGCTAATGGAGCATCTTTCTTCTTTATTTGCATCTACTTCCACATCGGACGCGGAATGTACTACGGCTCTTTCCTGTTCAAAGAGACATGAAACATTGGGGTCATCCTTTTATTCCTCACTATAGCCACAGCCTTTGTAGGCTATGTTCTCCCATGGGGCCAAATATCCTTTTGAGGCGCTACTGTTATTACAAATTTACTCTCAGCCGCCCCATATGTTGGCACCGAACTAGTCCAGTGGATCTGAGGTGGGTTCTCAGTCGACAACGCCACCCTAACCCGGTTCTTCACCTTCCATTTTATCCTCCCATTTGCAATTGCAGGCGCTAGCATCATCCACCTCCTGTTCCTTCATCAGACAGGATCATCCAACCCCACAGGCTTGAATTCTGATCCGGACAAAATCCCCTTTCATTCTTATTACTCTTTTAAAGACATTTTCGGCTTTACTGTTATACTCACCCTTCTAACTGCCCTCTCAACATTCTCACCCAACTTGTTGGGCGACCCAGACAACTTTATCCCTGCTAACCCCCTGGTCACCCCACCCCACATTAAACCAGAGTGATATTTCCTATTTGCCTACGCCATTCTCCGATCAATTCCAAACAAGCTCGGAGGCGTCTTAGCTCTAGTCCTCTCAATCGCTATCCTGGTAATTCTGCCAATTATCCACACCTCTAAACAACGAAGTCTTATATTTCGTCCCCTTACCAAACTATTTTTTTGGTCATTTACTGCCAACGCCCTAGTCCTCACATGAATCGGGGGTCAGCCAGTAGAAGACCCGTTCATTATAATCGGCCAAGTCTCCTCCGCACTTTATTTTTTTATCTTTGTCCTTCTACTCCCAACTACGGGCCTTTTAGAAAACAAACTCCTTAATAGTTAACCCTGGCAGTTGTCAGAACCGCCATAACCCAACAATATTCCCACGCCCACTAATTTTTACTCTATGTACATCGTGCATTAATTTGTTAGCCCCATGCATATAAGAACAACTATATATGAATGCTTGTTTATTATGCATACTATGTATAATAGTGCATTCATCTATTTGCCACATGCATATAAGATCAACTATATAAGTCATGTAATTTCCCCATACTATGTATAATTGTACATTCATTTACTGTAATCATGCATATAAGATCAACTAACTATTCGTGATAAACAAATGAAGACACGTCATATTTAAGAAAATCCCAAGCATATACATCGTGTCGAGACATAATAATTAAATAACCTAATTTGCCCAAGACACAGGATGCTAGTGTATCACAGTAGAATAACTCAACTAATGTAGAGTAACAGCCTAGAAAGAACCATTTATTATACATGAATTAAAGACCTAACAGAAGTCGAACCTGTTGTCGTCTTTAAGTACACGAATAATCCCGATAAAATTCCTGGGAATTCCACATTCTACGTAACCTCACTAACAAAGAAATTGTCAGTACACTGACAAAGAAATTCAGCATGAATTTACCCGTCCAACAGCTAACCTTAATCCTCATGGCAGTCAGTACACTCGAACAATCTTACAAGGAGGCCCCGGTGGTTTAGACGCTAGGTTACTCTTGTCTGTCTGTGACCAAGAAATAAGAGTGGCCCCCCTCACTTTTCAAGTGGGATCTGGTGGCACGGAATCTATGGACATAACTTCGGCGACACAGAACTTGCTCTTTAAAAGGCTTAAGTGGCCTATGTGCTCAGGCCTCCACGGACCTTGGTATGAACCCTGGTGACCGTAAATACATTCACTTTTTTTTTGGGGGAGGTCGTTCACCAACATCCCAGAGTGGAAGAATGGCACATTATCCGGGTTGGTCATATGGTGCAAGCTATTCGGGGGACCCCATCCTTGTAAGTTGAACGTGCCTATGAATGCTCGACGGACATATCACCCTTGTCCCTCTTCATCCACTACTCTACCCTTTTCCCCCGGGGTCCTCCACCGTAAATTTTTTCTAAAATCAGGAATTTTGCCGCTAAACCCCCCCTACCCCCCCATAGTGACGCTTTCACGACTTTTTCTCCTGTTAAACCCCTAAACCAGAAGAGTCGATAAGCCACCACTATGGGTTGCAAAATTTCCTTCCCATCCCCCCCCAACCTTAAACCTAGCCCATCTTAATCCCCCCCCCGGCCGTCTAAAGCCGTCTCGAGGCCCTCAAGATCCCCCAACCTTAAACCTAGCCCATCTTAATCCCCCTCGGCCCCGATCGTCTAAAGCCGTCTCGAGGCCCTCAAGATCCCCCAACCTTAAACCTAGCCCATCTTAATCCCCCTCGGCCCCGATCGTCTAAAGCCGTCTCGAGGCCCTCAAGATCCCCCAACCTTAAACCTAGCCCATCTTAATCCCCCCCGGCCCCGATCGTCTAAAGCCGTCTCGAGGCCCTCAAGATCCCCCAACCTAGCCCATCTTAATCCCCCCCGGCCCCGATCGTCTAAAGCCGTCTCGAGGCCCTCAAGATCCCCCAACCTTAAACCTAGCCCATCTTAACCCCCCCGGCCCCGATCGTCTAAAGCCGTCTCGAGGCCCTCAAGATCCCCCAACCTTAAACCTAGCCCATCTTAACCCCCCCCGGCCCCGATCGTCTAAAGCCGTCTCGAGGCCCTCAAGATCCCCCAACCTTAAACCTAGCCCATCTTAACCCCCCCCCGGCCCCGATCGTCTAAAGCCGTCTCGAGGCCCACTAAACTTAAAGCCTGGGATACATTATAAATATACTCCCTTTTAATAAAGGGGGGCCTCGGTTACCGTAAGCCTTTACTAGGCCCTAGAGGGGCCCACTAAACTTAAAGCCTGGGATACATTATAAATGTACTCCCTTTTAATAAAGGGGCCCCGGTTACCGTAAGCCTTTACTAGGCCCACTAAACTTTAAGGCCTGGGATACATTATAAATATATCCCTCCCAACATCTAATAAAGGGGCCTTGTCCGGGCCTCGGTTACCGTGAGCCTTCACTAGGCCCTAAAGAGGCCCACTAAACTTTAAGGTCTGGAACACATTATAAATATATCCCTCCCAGCATCTAATAAAGGGGCCTTGTCCGGGCCTCGGTTACCGTAAGCCTTTACTAGGCCCTAAAGAGGCCCACTAAACTTTAAGGCCTGGGATACATTATAAATGCATCCCCTTTTAATAAAGGGGCCTCGGTTACCGTAAGCCTTTACTAGGCCCTAAAGAGGCCCACTAAACTTTAAGGTCTGGGACACATTATAAATATATCCCCCCCAGCATCTAATAAAGGGGCCTTGTCCGGGCCTCGGTTACCGTAAGCCTTTACTAGGCCCTAAAGAGGCCCACTAAACTTTAAGGTCTGGGACACATTATAAATATATCCCCCCCCAGCATCTAATAAAGGGGCCTTGTCCGGGCCTCGGTTACCGTAAGCCTTTACTAGGCCCTAAAGAGGCCCACTAAACTTTAAGGTCTGGGACACATTATAAATATATCCCCCCCCAGCATCTAATAAAGGGGCCTTGTCCGGGCCTCGGTTACCGTAAGCCTTTACTAGGCCCTAAAGAGGCCCACTAAACTTTAAGGTCTGGGACACATTATAAATATATCCCCCCCCAGCATCTAATAAAGGGGCCTTGTCCGGGCCTCGGTTACCGTAAGCCTTTACTAGGCCCTAAAGAGGCCCACTAAACTTTAAGGCCTGGGATACATTATAAATGCATCCCCTTTTAATAAAGGGGCCTCGGTTACCGTAAGCCTTTACTAGGCCCTAAAGAGGCCCACTAAACTTTAAGGTCTGGGACACATTATAAATATATCCCTCCCAGCATCTAATAAAAGGGTCTTGTCCGGGCCTCGGTTACCGTGAGCCTTCACTAGGCCCTAAAGAGGCCCACTAAACTTTAAGGCCTGGGACACATTATAAATATATCCCTCCCAGCATCTAATAAAGAGGTCTTGTCCGGGCCCGGTTACCGTGAGCCTTCACTAGGCCCTAAAGAGGCCCACTAAACTTTAAGGCCTGGGACACATTATAAATATATCCCTCCCAGCATCTAATAAAGAGGTCTTGTCCGGGCCCGGTTACCGTGAGCCTTCACTAGGCCCTAAAGAGGCCCACTAAACTTTAAGGTCTGGGACACATTATAAATATATCCCTCCCAGCATCTAATAAAGGGGTCTTGTCCGGGCCTCGGTTACCGTAAGCCTTTACTAGGCCCTAAAGAGGCCCACTAAACTTTAAGGTCTGGGACACATTATAAATATATCCCTCCCAGCATCTAATAAAGGGGCCTTGTCCGGGCCTCGGTTACCGTGAGCCTTCACTAGGCCCTAAAGAGGCCCACTAAACTTTAAGGCCTGGGACACATTATAAATATATCCCTCCCAGCATCTAATAAAGAGGTCTTGTCCGGGCCCGGTTACCGTGAGCCTTCACTAGGCCCTAAAGAGGCCCACTAAACTTTAAGGCCTGGGACACATTATAAATATATCCCTCCCAGCATCTAATAAAGAGGTCTTGTCCGGGCCCGGTTACCGTGAGCCTTCACTAGGCCCTAAAGAGGCCCACTAAACTTTAAGGTCTGGGACACATTATAAATATATCCCTCCCAGCATCTAATAAAGGGGTCTTGTCCGGGCCTCGGTTACCGTAAGCCTTTACTAGGCCCTAAAGAGGCCCACTAAACTTTAAGGTCTGGGACACATTATAAATATATCCCTCCCAGCATCTAATAAAGGGGTCTTGTCCGGGCCTCGGTTACCGTGAGCCTTCACTAGGCCCTAAAGAGGCCCACTAAACTTTAAGGTCTGGAACACATTATAAATATATCCCTCCCAGCATCTAATAAAGGGGCCTTGTCCGGGCCTCGGTTACCGTAAGCCTTTACGAGGCCCACTAAACTTTAAGGCCTGGGATACATTATAAATGCATCCCCTTTTAATAAAGGGGCCTCGGTTACCGTAAGCCTTTACTAGGCCCTAAAGAGGCCCACTAAACTTTAAGGTCTGGGACACATTATAAATATATCCCCCCAGCATCTAATAAAGGGGCCTTGTCCGGGCCTCGGTTACCGTAAGCCTTTACTAGGCCCTAAAGAGGCCCACTAAACTTAAAGCCTTAAGTACATTATAAATATATCCCCCCCAACATCTAATAAAGAGCCCCTGCAAGGCCTTACACCCAACTAGATAAACCACCCACCGCTTTTAAAGGAAAACAGTTATCCCCTGGTCTTAGGCTCCAGTATTCTTGGCGCAAATCCAAGTGAAAGCTGCCCCGGTAGCTTAAACCCAAAGCACTGGTCTTGTAAACCAGAGATTGAGAACTAAAATTCTCCCGGGGCTTCAGGACGAGGGGAATTAAACCCCCACAACTGACCCCCAAAGCCAGCATTCTATTTAAATTACATCCTGATTTAATGAGGCAGTTGTCAGAACCGCCATAACCCAACAATATTCCCACGCCCACTAATTTTTACTCTATGTACATCGTGCATTAATTTGTTAGCCCCATGCATATAAGAACAACTATATATGAATGCTTGTTTATTATGCATACTATGTATAATAGTGCATTCATCTATTTGCCACATGCATATAAGATCAACTATATAAGTCATGTAATTTCCCCATACTATGTATAATTGTACATTCATTTACTGTAATCATGCATATAAGATCAACTAACTATTCGTGATAAACAAATGAAGACACGTCATATTTAAGAAAATCCCAAGCATATACATCGTGTCGAGACATAATAATTAAATAACCTAATTTGCCCAAGACACAGGATGCTAGTGTATCACAGTAGAATAACTCAACTAATGTAGAGTAACAGCCTAGAAAGAACCATTTATTATACATGAATTAAAGACCTAACAGAAGTCGAACCTGTTGTCGTCTTTAAGTACACGAATAATCCCGATAAAATTCCTGGGAATTCCACATTCTACGTAACCTCACTAACAAAGAAATTGTCAGTACACTGACAAAGAAATTCAGCATGAATTTACCCGTCCAACAGCTAACCTTAATCCTCATGGCAGTCAGTACACTCGAACAATCTTACAAGGAGGCCCCGGTGGTTTAGACGCTAGGTTACTCTTGTCTGTCTGTGACCAAGAAATAAGAGTGGCCCCCCTCACTTTTCAAGTGGGATCTGGTGGCACGGAATCTATGGACATAACTTCGGCGACACAGAACTTGCTCTTTAAAAGGCTTAAGTGGCCTATGTGCTCAGGCCTCCACGGACCTTGGTATGAACCCTGGTGACCGTAAATACATTCACTTTTTTTTTGGGGGAGGTCGTTCACCAACATCCCAGAGTGGAAGAATGGCACATTATCCGGGTTGGTCATATGGTGCAAGCTATTCGGGGGACCCCATCCTTGTAAGTTGAACGTGCCTATGAATGCTCGACGGACATATCACCCTTGTCCCTCTTCATCCACTACTCTACCCTTTTCCCCCGGGGTCCTCCACCGTAAATTTTTTCTAAAATCAGGAATTTTGCCGCTAAACCCCCCCTACCCCCCCATAGTGACGCTTTCACGACTTTTTCTCCTGTTAAACCCCTAAACCAGAAGAGTCGATAAGCCACCACTATGGGTTGCAAAATTTCCTTCCCATCCCCCCCCCTAAAAATCCAAACCACTACCAAACCACAAGCAACTTGAGTCACCTAAACCCCCACGGGGCCCACAAACCCCAACCAGACACCAAATATACCGTTTGAGGGCACATCTTATAAACACCTCAGCCCCTAAAGTCATTGCAAGCCCCTAAAGAGGCCCACTAAACTTTAAATGTACATATAGTATATATACATCTGTATTAAGGTATTTAATAAAGCAGCCTTGTGAGGGCCTCAACTCCCTAAAGTCATTGCAAGCCCCTAAAGAGGCCCACTAAACTTTAAATGTACATATAGTATATATACATCTGTATTAAGGTATTTAATAAAGCAGCCTTGTGAGGGCCTCAACTCCCTAAAGTCATTGCAAGCCCCTAAAGAGGCCCACTAAACTTTAAATGTACATATAGTATATATACATCTGTATTAAGGTATTTAATAAAGCAGCCTTGTGAGGGCCTCAACTCCCTAAAGTCATTGCAAGCCCCTAAAGAGGCCCACTAAACTTTAAATGTACATATAGTATATATACATCTGTATTAAGGTATTTAATAAAGCAGCCTTGTGAGGGCCTCAACTCCCTAAAGTCATTGCAAGCCCCTAAAGAGGCCCACTAAACTTTAAATGTGCATATAGTATATATACATCTGTATTAAGGTATTTAATAAAGCAGCCTTATGAGGGCCTCAACCCCCTAAAGTCATTGCAAGCCCCTAAAGAGGCCCACTAAACTTTAAATGTACATATAGTATATATACATCTGTATTAAGGTATTTAATAAAGCAGCCTTGTGAGGGCCTCAACTCCCTAAAGTCATTGCAAGCCCCTAAAGAGGCCCACTAAACTTTAAATGTACATATAGTATATATACATCTGTATTAAGGTATTTAATAAAGCAGCCTTGTGAGGGCCTCAACTCCCTAAAGTCATTGCAAGCCCCTAAAGAGGCCCACTAAACTTTAAATGTGCATATAGTATATATACATCTGTATTAAGGTATTTAATAAAGCAGCCTTGTGAGGGCCTCAACTCCCTAAAGTCATTGCAAGCCCCTAAAGAGGCCCACTAAACTTTAAATGTACATATAGTATATATACATCTGTATTAAGGTATTTAATAAAGCAGCCTTGTGAGGGCCTCAACTCCCTAAAGTCATTGCAAGCCCCTAAAGAGGCCCACTAAACTTTAAATGTACATATAGTATATATACATCTGTATTAAGGTATTTAATAAAGCAGCCTTGTGAGGGCCTCAACTCCCTAAAGTCATTGCAAGCCCCTAAAGAGGCCCACTAAACTTTAAATGTGCATATAGTATATATACATCTGTATTAAGGTATTTAATAAAGCAGCCTTATGAGGGCCTCAACCCCCTAAAGTCATTGCAAGCCCCTAAAGAGGCCCACTAAACTTTAAATGTACATATAGTATATATACATCTGTATTAAGGTATTTAATAAAGCAGCCTTGTGAGGGCCTCAACTCCCTAAAGTCATTGCAAGCCCCTAAAGAGGCCCACTAAACTTTAAATGTACATATAGTATATATACATCTGTATTAAGGTATTTAATAAAGCAGCCTTGTGAGGGCCTCAACTCCCTAAAGTCATTGCAAGCCCCTAAAGAGGCCCACTAAACTTTAAATGTACATATAGTATATATACATCTGTATTAAGGTATTTAATAAAGCAGCCTTGTGAGGGCCTCAACTCCCTAAAGTCATTGCAAGCCCCTAAAGAGGCCCACTAAACTTTAAATGTACATATAGTATATATACATCTGTATTAAGGTATTTAATAAAGCAGCCTTGTGAGGGCCTCAACTCCCTAAAGTCATTGCAAGCCCCTAAAGAGGCCCACTAAACTTTAAATGTACATATAGTATATATACATCTGTATTAAGGTATTTAATAAAGCAGCCTTGTGAGGACCTCAAGTCATTGTAAAAACCTCTGCCCAAATAGCTTATATAAAGCATAGCACTGAAAATGCTAAGATGAACCCTAAAAAGTTCTTTAGGCACACAGGCTTGGTCCTAACCTTTTTATTGGGTACTACTAAACTTACACATGCAAGTCTCCGCACCCCGGTGAGAACGCCCTTTTCATCCTTATGGACATAGGAGCCGGTATCAGGCACATTAACACGCCCAAGACACCTAGCTTTGCCACACCCACAACGGGTACTCAGCAGTGATTAACATTAAAAATTAGCGCCAGCTAGACTTAGTTATAGTAAACAGGGCCGGCAAACCTGGTGCCAGCCGCCGCGGCTATACCACGGGGCCCAACTCAATAAACATCGGCGTAAAGCGTGATTAAAGCAATACCTACATTAGAGTTAAACCACGGCTAGGCTGTGATAAGTCTGCCCCCTGGAAACCCTGAAACGAAAGTTACTCTAACCCTAACCACTTGAACTCACGACAGCTAAGACACAAACTGAGATTAGATACCTCACTATGCTCAGCCGTAAACCTTTCACTTACACCCCACCTCGCCCGGGCACTACGAGCCCAAACTTAAAACCCAAAGGACTTGACGGTGCCCCATATCCACCTAGAGGAGCCTGTCCTATAATCGATGATCCCCGTTTAACCTCACCACTTCTAGCCTACCAGCCTGTATACCTCCGTCGTCAGCTCACCGCATGAGCGCACCACAGTGAGCACAATGGAACCCTCCAAAACGTCAGGTCAAGGTGCAGCAAATGAAGTGGCCAGAGATGGGCTACATTTTCTTATACAGAAAACCACGGAAGACTTTTATGAAATCCCGTCAGAAGGCGGATTTAGCAGTAAAGCAGAAACCAGAGAGTTCTCTTTAACAAGGCACAGGGGCATGTACACACCGCCCGTCGCCCTCTTCAATAATACACACAAAGTTAATTACCCAATACAGATAAAAAGAAGAGGTAAGTCGTAACATGGTAAGCATACCGGAAGGTGTGCTTGGAACAAAGCATAGTTTATACAAAACCCCTTGCTTACACCAAGAAATCACCTGTGAAACCCGGGTTGCTTTGAGCCTAAATTTTAGCCCTAATTTTTCTTATGATACCCCCACACTAAACCACCGCCACTAAAACATTCTAACAATCTAGTACAGGCGATCGAAAAACTTCTAAGAGCTATAAATAGTACTGCAAAGGAACAATGAAATAGAAATGAAAGAACATTAAAGCCTCACACAGTAGAGACTCCCCCTCGTACCTTTTGCATCATGATCTAGCAAGTCCAAGCAAGCAAAGAGAACTATAGTCTGCCCCCCCGAAACTAAGTGAGCTACTCCAAGGCAACTGATAGAGTTAACCCGTCTCTGTGGCAAAAGAGTGGGAAGACCTTCGAGTAGAGGTGATAAACCTATCGAACTTAGTGATAGCTGGTTACTCAAAAAACGGATGTAAGTCCAACCTTAAGCCAAAACAACATAATCTAGTACCCTTTATGCTTAAGAGCCAATCAAATAAGGTACAGCTTATTTGATATAGGATACAGCCTCAACCCCCGGGTAATACACCACCCAACCCGTGACAAAGTGGGCCTAAAAGCAGCCACCTTTTAAATGGCGTCAAAGCCTAATCACAAAATATCTTTAATCCCGTATACCACGTAAAACCCACACCTTCTATTGAGTGATCTTATAACAATATAAGAAACACTATGCTAAAATCAGTAACATGAGGAAACCCCCTCTCTCCCGTGCAAGTGTAAATCAAAATGGACCCACCACTGATAATTAACATCCCTGTTACTAAGACAGCAACATAACAAGAAAACCCTGCCCAATACAATGTTAACCTAACACAAGAGCACTACAAGAAAGATTAAAAGAAGCGGAAGGAACTCGGCAAAAACCAACCTCGCCTGTTTACCAAAAACATCGCCTCTTGAAAATATAAGAGGTCCAGCCTGCCCAGTGACTCTGTTCAACGGCCGCGGTATTCTGACCGTGCGAAGGTAGCGTAATCACTTGTTCTTTAAATAAGGACTAGTATGAAAGGCACCACGAGGGTTGCACTGTCTCCCGCTTCCAATCAGTGAAATTAATCTTCCCGTGAAGAAGCGGGAATAAACATATAAGACGAGAAGACCCCATGGAGCTTAAAACAAAAGGCACATGCAAACCTAGAGTCAAGCATCCTGTCCCCAAGTTTTCGGTTGGGGCGACCACGGAGTATAATACAACCTCCACGCTGAATGATTTCCCATCTTAGCCAAAATTTACAACTTTAAGCATCAGCACCCTGACTTCCATTGACCCAATACAATTGATCAACGAACCAATGTTACCCTGGGGATAACAGCGCAATCTACCTAAAGAGCCCCTATCGACAGGTGGGTTTACGACCTCGATGTTGGATCAGGGTACCCCAGTGGTGCAGCAGCTACTAACGGTTCGTTTGTTCAACGATTAAAACCCTACGTGATCTGAGTTCAGACCGGAGTAATCCAGGTCAGTTTCTATCTATAAAGAGTTCATTTTAGTACGAAAGGACCAAATGAACACGGCCAATACTTCTAGCAAGCCGTAGCCCTAATTTATGACCCTCACTCAATCTAAACCCAGCCTCTCAACCACCCCAAAATAAGGAATAGTTACCGCAGCACAACCAGGCCATGCACAAGACCTAAACCCTTGCAATTGGGGGTTCAAATCCCCCCGCTAACTCCCTTGAACCCCTTCATTTTTTCCACCATTCTATATATTGCCCCAATTCTATTAGCAGTTGCCTTCCTCACTTTAATTGAACGAAAAGTTCTAGGTTACATACAACACCGCAAAGGCCCAAATATTGTAGGCCCACTGGGCCTCCTCCAGCCAATTGCAGATGGGTTAAAACTTTTTATTAAAGAACCCGTTCGCCCCTCTTCTGCTTCTCAAATCCTATTTCTCCTAGCCCCAACCCTTGCCTTAGTAACTGCCATAATCATTTGAATACCTCTACCCATGCTACTACCTCTGTCTAACATCAACCTAGGCGTTTTATTTATCCTTGCCCTCTCCAGCCTCACTGTATACTCTATTCTGGGCTCCGGGTGGGCCTCAAATTCCAAATACGCCTTGATTGGCGCCCTCCGAGCAGTAGCCCAATCTATTTCATATGAAGTCACCCTGGCCCTCATTCTCCTATGCGCAGTCCTTCTCTCCGGCACCTTCACCCTTCCAAATTTCAACACTGCCCAACGATTCCTATGACTACTACTCCCTGCCTGACCCCTCGCCGCCATATGATTTGTTTCATCACTCGCCGAAACCAACCGAGCACCTTTTGATCTTACGGAGGGGGAGTCAGAACTAGTCTCCGGTTTTAATGTAGAGTATGCCGCGGGCCCTTTTGCTTTATTTTTTCTTGCTGAGTACGCCAATATTCTTATAATAAATACCCTCTCAGCTTTAATTTTTTTCGGGTCAAATACCACCCCGATTGCCCTTATAATCAAAGCTTCTATCCTCTCTATAGTCTTCCTGTGAATTCGAGCATCATACCCACGATTTCGATATGACCAGCTAATGCACCTAGTGTGAAAAAAATTTCTTCCCCTAACCCTTGCCCTTCTTATTTGACACGTCTCACTCCCAATTACCCTTATTTTTATTCCCCCCGCCACATAAACGGAAATATGCCTGAAAGCAAAGGACCTCCTTGATAAGGAGGCACACAGGGGTTCAAACCCCCTTATTTCCTTAGAAAGGTAGGAATCGAACCTACACCTGGGAGATCAAAACCCCCCGCAATTCCATTTTACCACTTTCTAGTAAAGTCAGCTAAAAAAGCTTTCGGGCCCATACCCCGAACATGTTGGTTAAAATCCCTCCTCTGCTAATTAACCCCCACGCCCAATTTGTAATTATCATCAGCCTTGCTGCTGGAACTGTTACAACCCTATTAAGCAATCACTGAATATTAGCCTGAGTGGGTTTAGAAATTAATACACTAGCCATTATTCCCCTAATAACAAAAATTCCCCACCCACGAGCTATTGAAGCAGCCACTAAATACTTTCTTATTCAAGCCGCTGCCTCAGCCACAGTCCTCTTCTCTAGTACAACAAACGCCTGATTTACAGGAGAGTGGGCAATCAACAACCTATCACACCCTTTAGCAACAACCACAATAACTATTGCCCTAGCAATAAAAATTGGCCTAGCCCCCCTCCACATGTGACTCCCAGAAGTCCTCCAAGGCCTGACCCTGCAAACGGGCTTAATCCTCTCAACATGACAAAAACTAGCCCCAATAGCCCTCCTTCTTCAAATTTCTAATAACACCAACCTAACCCTCCTAATAATTGGCGGCATTCTTTCTACTATCCTTGGCGGTTGGGGGGGCATTAACCAAACTCAGTTACGCAAAATCATAGCCTTTTCATCAATCGCCCATATCGGCTGAATAATCTCCGTAATAAAATTCGCACCCAACCTCTCCCTTTTTAACCTGTGAATTTACCTAATCATAACTACCACTATATTTCTTATTCTAATTTCACTAGCTTCAAAAAAAATTACAGACCTATCTTCAGCTTGACCAAAGACCCCAACCTTAACCGCCCTACTAATACTATCCCTATTGTCACTAAGCGGCCTACCACCCCTCTCAGGTTTCATGCCAAAATGATTAATTGCCCAAGAACTAGTAAAACAAAATCTAACAGCATTCGCTACAATTATTCTCCTCTCCACCCTCCTTAGCCTCTTTTTTTACTTACGTCTAGCGTACATTACAGCCCTCACCCTAGCCCCAAACTCTTCCTCATCCACCGCATCTTGACCACACTTAAACTTTACACCAGCAGCCCCCTTAATTTCCCTCACCCTCATTCTCCTCCCCCTTACCCCCACGCTGCTACTAATAATTTAGAAACTTAGGCTAAGTAGACCAGGGGCCTTCAAAGTCCCCAGCAGGGGTTAGAATCCTCTAGTTTCTGTAAGACTTGCAGGATTTTACCCTACATCAACTGAATGCAACTCAGATACTTTAATTAAGATAAAGTCTTCTAGAATGACGGGCCTTGATCCCGTAATAAATTAGTTAACAGCTAAGCACTCTATCCAGCGAGCTTCATTCTACTTCTCCCGCTGTTGGGAAAAAAGCGGGAGAAGCCCCGGCAGAACTTAGTCTGCTTCTTGGGGTTTGCAACCCCACGTGTAACACCCCAGAGCCTGGTAAAAAGAGGGTTTGAACCTCTGTCGTTGGGGCTACAACCCACCGCCTGTCGCTCGGCCATTTTACCTGTGATAACCCGATGATTGTTTTCAACTAACCATAAAGACATTGGTACCCTGTACCTCGTGTTCGGTGCTTGAGCCGGCATGGTCGGCACTGCCCTGAGTCTTCTTATTCGGGCTGAACTGAGTCAGCCCGGCTCCCTTCTTGGTGATGATCAAATTTATAACGTAATTGTCACCGCCCACGCCTTTGTAATGATTTTTTTCATAGTAATGCCTGTTATAATTGGCGGATTCGGGAATTGACTGGTGCCCTTAATGATTGGAGCCCCTGATATGGCTTTCCCGCGAATAAATAATATAAGCTTTTGACTTCTTCCCCCCTCCTTTTTGCTTCTCCTCGCCTCGTCAGGCGTTGAAGCGGGCGTCGGAACCGGCTGAACCGTGTACCCACCTCTTGCCAGCAACTTAGCCCACGCCGGCCCATCCGTCGACCTTGCAATTTTCTCCCTGCATTTGGCCGGTGTTTCCTCTATTCTGGGGGCAATTAACTTCATTACCACCACCCTAAATATGAAGCCCCCATCGATAACTCAATACCAGACTCCATTATTCGTGTGATCCGTACTAATCACAGCTGTTCTTCTTCTCCTTTCCCTCCCAGTACTCGCCGCAGGCATTACTATGCTCCTAACTGACCGCAACCTTAACACCACATTCTTTGACCCTGCCGGGGGAGGTGACCCCATCCTGTACCAACACTTATTCTGATTCTTCGGCCACCCAGAGGTCTATATCTTAATTCTTCCAGGCTTCGGCATCATTTCACACGTAGTGTCCTACTACTCCAGCAAGAAAGAACCTTTTGGCTATATGGGAATAGTGTGAGCAATAATGTCTATCGGGTTTTTAGGATTCATTGTCTGAGCCCACCATATGTTTACCACAGACTTAAATGTTGACACTCGAGCCTATTTTACATCAGCCACCATAATTATTGCTATCCCAACAGGGGTTAAAGTATTCAGCTGACTGGCCACAATACACGGCGGAGTAATTAAGTGAGACGCGGCCATGTTATGAGCCCTCGGTTTTATTTTCCTGTTTACTGTAGGAGGGCTGACCGGCATTGTCTTAGCCAACTCTTCACTCGACATCGTCCTACATGACACATATTATGTTGTAGCTCACTTCCACTATGTCTTGTCCATAGGAGCGGTTTTCGCTATTATAGCAGGCTTTGTCCACTGATTCCCCTTATTTACAGGCTATACTCTTCATAAAACTTGAACTAAAGCTCATTTTGGGGTAATATTTACAGGAGTAAACCTAACATTTTTCCCACAGCACTTCCTCGGCCTTGCAGGCATGCCCCGTCGATACTCCGACTACCCAGACGCTTATACCCTTTGAAATGCCGTCTCATCAATTGGCTCACTCATTTCCCTGGTTGGCGTCATTATAATAATGTTCATTATCTGAGAAGCTTTTTCAGCCAAACGAGAACTCCTGTTCACTGAACAAGCGCACACAAATGTTGAATGATCTTACGGATTTCCCCCACTACACCACACGTTTGAAGAATCTACATTCTCTCAAACCAAATTAGTCAAGAAAGGAAGGAGTCGAACCTCCATCTTCTGGTTTCAAGCCAGACACATAGCCACTCTGTCACCTTCTTTGAGGAGTTAGTTAAAATAACACCCCCTTGTCAAGGGGGAATTATAGGTTAAACCCCTTTACCCCTCTCATGGCATACCCCACCCAACTAGGATTCCAAGACGCAGCCTCACCAGTGATAGAAGAACTTCTTCACTTTCATGACCACGCTCTAATAGCGGTGTTCCTTATTAGCGCTATAGTACTTTATATCATTTCAACCCTGATAAGCACAAAACTATCTAATACAAATACAATCGATGCCCAAGAAATCGAAATAGTTTGAACCGTTATACCAGCAGTTATCCTTATCGTAATTGCCCTTCCCTCTTTACGCATTTTATATCTAATAGACGAGATCAGTGACCCAGATTTAACTATCAAAGCCATCGGCCACCAGTGATATTGAAGCTACGAATACTCCGACTTTCATGATACCAACTTTGACTCCTATATAGTCCCCACTAAAGACCTTTTGCCAGGTCAATTCCGTCTATTAGAAGTCGATAATCGTATTGTAACCCCAACAGGGGCAGCCATCCGAGCCCTTGTAACAGCAGAGGACGTCTTGCACTCATGAGCCATCCCGTCGCTAGGAGTAAAAACAGACGCCATTCCAGGCCGACTTAACCAAACATCATTTCTCATCCCTCAGTCAGGGGTTTACTACGGTCAGTGTTCCGAAATCTGCGGCGCCAACCACAGCTTCATGCCAATTGTAATTGAGTCCCTTCCAATAAAACATTTTATGAGCTGATCATCTTCTCTTTCCGCCTCACTAAGAAGCTATAGGACAGCAGCAGCCTTTTAAGCTGCAGAAAGGTGACCACCAACCACCCTTAGTGAATGCCACAGCTAAACCCCTCCCCCTGATTCTCTATCTTTGTAGCCTCTTGGGTAATTCTTATCCTTGTCTCTCTCCTTAAAACCTCAAAAAGCCAGACACCTAATAACCCGGCCAACAAACAATTTAAATTAACCCACTCATCATGAACCTGACCATGACCATAACACTATTTGACCAATTCGCCTCTCCCCTTCTACTTGGTTTACCCCTTATTTTTATTTCAATAGCAGCTCCTCTATTTTTCATATTGACCCCAAACAACCGTTGAGTAAATAGCCGCTTTATAGCCCTCCAAACCTGATTTTCTGATTCTTTTATTAAACAAATTGCTTTACCCCTCAGCCCTAAGGGCCACACTTGAGCACTCTTACTCACCTCCTTAATAATACTCCTAATAGGATTAAACCTTCTCGGCCTTTTACCGTATACATTTACCCCAACAACCCAGCTGTCCCTAAATCTTGGCTTCGCTATCCCCCTTTGGCTAGCCACTGTCCTGATTGGCCTGCGAAATCAATTTTCAACCTCTATTGGCCACCTTTTACCAGAAGGGGCCCCCACTGCCCTTATTCCCATCCTAATTATTATCGAAACAATCAGCCTATTTATTCGCCCCCTGGCCCTTGGCGTTCGTCTAACAGCAAACCTGACAGCAGGCCACCTATTAATTCAACTAATCTCAACAGCAACCCTGTTTCTGACATCTGCATCCCCTTTTACCTCAATTCTTACCTTCTTAGTTCTTATCTTACTCACCGTTCTAGAGATTGCCGTTGCAATAATTCAAGCCTACGTCTTTGTATTACTCCTCAGCCTCTATCTCCAAGAGAACACATAATGGCTCACCAAACACATGCTTTTCACATAGTAGACCCCAGCCCCTGACCCCTAACAGGCGCAGCCGCAGCATTCCTTTTGACATCCGGCCTAGCTCTTTGATTCCACTTCAATTCCACCCTAGTCCTCGCCTTAGGCCTCACCCTTACACTACTAACCATATTCCAGTGATGACGCGACATCGTCCGAGAAGGAACCTTCCAAGGACACCACACCCCACCCGTACAAAAAGGCCTGCGATACGGAATAATCCTTTTTATCACATCTGAAGTTTTCTTCTTCCTCGGGTTCTTCTGAGCTTTTTACAATGCTAGTCTAGCCCCCACTCACGAAATTGGTGAATCCTGACCTCCAACCGGAATCTCCCCCCTCAACCCATTTGAAGTTCCTCTTTTAAACACAGCTGTCCTTTTAGCATCAGGGGTCTCGGTTACATGAGCCCACCACAGCCTTATGCAAGGCGACCGCAAAGGAACGTCCCAAGCTTTAGCCTTAACAGTTATATTGGGCCTTTACTTCACAGCCCTGCAAGCCATAGAATATTACGAAGCACCCTTCACTATTGCAGACGGCGTTTACGGATCAACCTTCTTCGTCGCCACCGGGTTCCACGGACTTCATGTAATCATCGGCTCCCTCTTCCTGGTCACCTGCCTCCTACGCCAGATAATGTACCACTTTACTAATCACCACCACTTCGGATTTGAAGCAGCCGCATGATACTGGCACTTCGTAGACGTCGTGTGACTGTTCTTATATGTCTCAATCTACTGGTGAGGCTCATATCTTCTTAGTTTACTAAAAACAAGTGACTTCCAATTACTAAAACTCAGTAAAACCCTGGGAGAAGATAGTGATCATTTATATTTGCATTACTCTTTTAATTGTAATAATCCTTGCCTTAGTCAGCTTCTGACTTCCACTAATGAGCCCAAACACTGAAAAACTATCTCCGTACGAATGCGGCTTTGACCCCTTGGGGTCAGCCCGCCTCCCTTATTCCATACGATTTTTTCTTGTGGCTATCCTCTTCCTCTTATTTGACCTAGAAATCGCCCTCCTCTTACCCTCCCCGTGGGCATCTCAACTCCCCACCCCTATAACCACAATCTTATGAGCAACAACCATCCTTCTCCTACTCACCCTTGGATTCATTTATGAGTGAATCCAGGGGGGCCTAGAATGAGCTGAGTAAGACGCTAGTCTAACAAGACAGCTGATTTCGACTCAGCAGATTATGGTAAAACCCCATAGCTTCTTCATGTTAAACCCCCATCTCTGGCTTTTAATTTCAATGTTTTTCCTTGGCGCCCTTGGCCTCTCATTCCACCGCACACACTTGTTATCTGCCCTCCTCTGCTTAGAGAGTATAATGCTAGCCCTTTTTCTAGGACTTGCCCTATGGGCATCCTATCTGGTATTTGCAGCCCCTATAATACTGCCCATTATTTCCCTCACAATATCGGCCTGCGAAGCAGGCCTTGGTCTAGCACTTATAATTGCTACAGCACGGGCTCACGGCTCAGACAACTTAAACACACTAAACCTCCTCCAATGTTAACTATTATTTTCCCACTTGCGATTCTAACCGCAACCGTTTGACTATCCCCAACAAAGCGCCTCTGAGAAATCATAATTACCCAAACCTTTGTAACTGCCTTAATCTCACTCTCATGGTTATCCCCGCATAATTTCCTCCCACCCAACTCCTTCTTCATAATTGACGAAATCTCAGCCCCCCTATTAATTTTAACCTACTGACTAACCCCGCTCACCCTCTTAGCTAGTCAAAGCAAAATTTCAAAAGAACCTGCATCACGACAACGCTCGTATATTTTTTCTATTCTGTTCCTGCAAGCAACAACTGCCCTCGCATTTTTAGCCAGTAACATGATATTATTTTTTGTTTTATTTGAATCTACCATAATCCCCACTCTTATTGTTATTACACGCTGAGGTGCCCAAAAAGAGCGTATTTTAGCCGGCGTTTATATACTCTTCTATACCCTCGCGGGCTCACTTATACTTCTAACAGCCCTCCTTTACTTTCATGAAACACACGGAACCCTCTCCTTTCCAGCTCTAAGCTTCACAAATGCCGAACAAAACCTATTGTTCTGCCCTACCCTCTGATGAATTGCCTGCTCTACTGCTTTCTTAGTAAAAATACCCCTATACGGATTACACCTTTGACTACCCAAAGCACACGTAGAGGCCCCAATCGCCGGCTCCATAATTCTAGCCGGTACCCTTCTAAAACTAGGCGGTTACGGCATCTTACGAACCTCCACCATTATCCACGAGTCCTTGTACCCGTTAGCCTCTCCTTTAATCATTTTTGCCATATGCGGCGTAGTTGCTTCAGCTCTTCTCTGCTCCCGCCAAACGGACCTAAAATCTCTGATCGCTTTCTCATCCGTAAGTCACATGGGGCTCGTAATCGCCGCCTCAGTGATTAAGTCTCACTGAAGTGTTCCAGGAGCCATACTTCTCATAATTTCCCACGGTCTTATCTCCTCCGCTCTTTTCTGCTTAGCTAATACGCTGTATGAACGAACAAGTAGCCGTACTATGATCCTCCTTCAAGGAAGCCAAATTATTCTCCCATTAGCGGCAGCCTGATGACTCATTTGTACTATACTTAACATGGCCCTCCCCCCATCCACCAACTTCATGGGAGAACTACTTATCCTTCTCTCTACGTTCAACTGGGCCCCAACATCTATACTCTTGGCAGCCCTCAGCATTATATTTACAACTATCTATTCTCTTTACCTTTTTTGATCTTCACAACGAGAACACCTGCCAACTCACCTAAAGACCCTCCCCCCGACAATAACCCGCGAACACACCCTCCTCGCCCTCCATATTATCCCAATATTAATTCTCATCCTCAAGCCCGACCTCATATTTTAAGTGAACATAGTTTATCAAAACCCTAGTCTGTGACTCTAGAAATGGGGGCTAAACCCCCCTGTTCACCGGACTTGTGCGGCATAATGAGAACTGCTAATTAATTATTACCCCGGTTCGACTCCGGGGCAAGCCCGCGCTTTTACTTGAAGCAAAATCAAGCCGAGGCCATTAATTATCTTGTTATCTTACCCGCCTGCCTCATCCTCACTCTTGTCGCCCTTCTCTTGCCCTTGATAAACACCAACTCCCCCCTTTTCAATTATAATACAAAAAACGCAGTCAAAACCGCCTTTTTTATTTCCCTAGTTCCACTTATAATTTTTACAGCCCAAGGTCCAGAGTCAATTCTAATCTCCTGAACCTGACTACTACCCGCCTCCACTAACCTTAGCTTGTCCCTCCAGTTTGATTTCTATTCTATTACATTTTCACCAATTGCCCTCTTTGTCGCCTGAAGCATCATTGAGTACTCAATCTGATATATGCACGCTGATCCTAAGATCCAGCTATTTTTTAAGTACCTACTAGTTTTCTTGCTAGCAATGATTCTTTTGGTCTCTGCTGGTAATTTATTTGTCTTATTCATCGGGTGAGAAGGCGTGGGCATTATATCTTTTCTTCTCATCGGCTGATACTTTACTCGAAGCAGCGCCGGGGCGGCTGCAGTCCAAGCAATCCTCTACAACCGCATTGGAGACATCGGCTTCCTCTTTGCCACCTTTTGATTCATAACCACCTATGACTCACTGGCATTTCAACTCCTCTTTTCTATAGACATCCCCACCCCACCACTTTTAGCCCTAATTATTGCAGCCGCAAGCAAATCAGCTCAATTTGGCCTACACCCGTGGCTAGCCTCCGCCATGGAAGGCCCAACACCTGTCTCCGCTCTTTTACACTCCAGCACCATAGTCGTGGCTGGCATTTTCCTCATAATTCGCCTCCACCCCGTTCTCGAACATAATCAAACAGCCCTTACCACCTGTCTTTGTCTAGGTGCAATCTCAACCGCATTCGCCGCTACATGTGCCCTCACCCAAAATGATATTAAAAAAATTGTGGCTTTTTCCACATCAAGCCAACTTGGTCTTATAATAGTAGCCATTGGCTTAAACTTTCCCTTCTTAGCATTTTTTCACATTTGCACCCACGCCTTCTTCAAAGCCATGCTATTCCTCTGCTCAGGCTCAATTATTCATAACCTTAATGACGAACAAGATATCCGTAAGATAGGCGGTCTACAAAACTCAATTCCTGTTACTATAACCTGTATCTCTATCGGCAGCTTAGCCCTTATGGGTACACCTTACTTAGCCGGCTTTTTCTCAAAGGACGCCATTATCGAAACCTTAAACTCCTCTATCACCAACGCCTGAGCAACCGCCCTCACTCTAATTGCCACATCATTCACAGCTGTCTACAGCCTACGTGTAATTTATTTTGCTTCCATGGGTAGCCCCCGACACCCAACCCTACCACCTTTTAATGAAAACAACAAACTTATCCTAAACCCTATTAAACGACTGGCCGTCGGCAGCGTCATTGCAGGGCTTGCGCTATTTAATTTTATACCCCCCCAAAATACCCCGATCCTATCTCTGCCGCCCTTAGCAAAATTTTCAGCCATCCTAGTTACACTCCTAGGCCTCCTAGTGGCCCTTGACGCAGCAAAAATATCCTGGACCAAGACCCCAAGTAAACATGCAATGAAGGCACTTGACACATCCTTCTACCCCTTCGTAACTCACCGACTTCTCCCCTCCGCAACCCTTAACATCAGCTCAAACACCACCACCCACTTAATCGACACCATTTGACTAGAAAAAATTGGCCCTAAAGGTTTAGCCAATATTCAACTGCCCGGCATTTATAAATCTCAAGATTTAAAACAAGGCTTGATTAAAGCCTATTTATCTATCTTCATTACCTCTGTCTTTTCCTGCTTAATCTTTATACAGCTCGTAAGACTCCACTATAATGGCCCCGAACAACTTCCAATACTACAAACAATGTTAACAACAAAGACCACCCAACACCTAACAATATTAAGCCCCCGCTAGAAAATAGAACTGATCCCCCCACTCAATCACTCATTAATACCCCCCCCTTGAGAGAATAGGCAGATGATTCCATCCCACCTACCCAGTATCAAATTCCTAAAAGAACTCCATAAAATAAGCCGTACATTAATACCCCTGAGCTACCTCACGCTTCCGGGTAAGGCTCGGCAACCAGCGCCGCTGAGTAAGCAAAAACTACTATTATTCCCCCTAAGTAAACTAAAAACAATACTAAAGACAAAAAAGATGCGCTACCCGCAAGAATCACACACCCAAAACCGGCAGCACCAACCAAGCCAAGTGCCGCATAAAAAGGAGACGGATTTGAAGCCACCCCTAGTAAACCCAAGACCAACCCTAACTCGTACAAATTCATTATTTCCGCTGGGGGTTTAACCCAGACTAACAACCTGAAAAACTGTTGTTGTAGTTCAACTACGAAAACTTAATGGCCCCACCTATTCGCAAATCCCACCCCCTTTTAAAAATTGTCAATGGCTCCTTCATTGACCTCCCCGCCCCAGTTAACCTATCCTCATGGTGAAACTTCGGGTCCTTACTAGGCATCTGCTTAATTACACAAATCGCTACAGGCCTCTTCTTAGCTATACACTACACCGCAGACACTTCCCTCGCCTTCTCCTCCGTCGCCCATATCTGCCGAGATGTTAACAACGGATGACTTTTACGCAATATTCATGCTAATGGAGCATCTTTCTTCTTTATTTGCATCTACTTCCACATCGGACGCGGAATGTACTACGGCTCTTTCCTGTTCAAAGAGACATGAAACATTGGGGTCATCCTTTTATTCCTCACTATAGCCACAGCCTTTGTAGGCTATGTTCTCCCATGGGGCCAAATATCCTTTTGAGGCGCTACTGTTATTACAAATTTACTCTCAGCCGCCCCATATGTTGGCACCGAACTAGTCCAGTGGATCTGAGGTGGGTTCTCAGTCGACAACGCCACCCTAACCCGGTTCTTCACCTTCCATTTTATCCTCCCATTTGCAATTGCAGGCGCTAGCATCATCCACCTCCTGTTCCTTCATCAGACAGGATCATCCAACCCCACAGGCTTGAATTCTGATCCGGACAAAATCCCCTTTCATTCTTATTACTCTTTTAAAGACATTTTCGGCTTTACTGTTATACTCACCCTTCTAACTGCCCTCTCAACATTCTCACCCAACTTGTTGGGCGACCCAGACAACTTTATCCCTGCTAACCCCCTGGTCACCCCACCCCACATTAAACCAGAGTGATATTTCCTATTTGCCTACGCCATTCTCCGATCAATTCCAAACAAGCTCGGAGGCGTCTTAGCTCTAGTCCTCTCAATCGCTATCCTGGTAATTCTGCCAATTATCCACACCTCTAAACAACGAAGTCTTATATTTCGTCCCCTTACCAAACTATTTTTTTGGTCATTTACTGCCAACGCCCTAGTCCTCACATGAATCGGGGGTCAGCCAGTAGAAGACCCGTTCATTATAATCGGCCAAGTCTCCTCCGCACTTTATTTTTTTATCTTTGTCCTTCTACTCCCAACTACGGGCCTTTTAGAAAACAAACTCCTTAATAGTTAACCCTGGCAGTTGTCAGAACCGCCATAACCCAACAATATTCCCACGCCCACTAATTTTTACTCTATGTACATCGTGCATTAATTTGTTAGCCCCATGCATATAAGAACAACTATATATGAATGCTTGTTTATTATGCATACTATGTATAATAGTGCATTCATCTATTTGCCACATGCATATAAGATCAACTATATAAGTCATGTAATTTCCCCATACTATGTATAATTGTACATTCATTTACTGTAATCATGCATATAAGATCAACTAACTATTCGTGATAAACAAATGAAGACACGTCATATTTAAGAAAATCCCAAGCATATACATCGTGTCGAGACATAATAATTAAATAACCTAATTTGCCCAAGACACAGGATGCTAGTGTATCACAGTAGAATAACTCAACTAATGTAGAGTAACAGCCTAGAAAGAACCATTTATTATACATGAATTAAAGACCTAACAGAAGTCGAACCTGTTGTCGTCTTTAAGTACACGAATAATCCCGATAAAATTCCTGGGAATTCCACATTCTACGTAACCTCACTAACAAAGAAATTGTCAGTACACTGACAAAGAAATTCAGCATGAATTTACCCGTCCAACAGCTAACCTTAATCCTCATGGCAGTCAGTACACTCGAACAATCTTACAAGGAGGCCCCGGTGGTTTAGACGCTAGGTTACTCTTGTCTGTCTGTGACCAAGAAATAAGAGTGGCCCCCCTCACTTTTCAAGTGGGATCTGGTGGCACGGAATCTATGGACATAACTTCGGCGACACAGAACTTGCTCTTTAAAAGGCTTAAGTGGCCTATGTGCTCAGGCCTCCACGGACCTTGGTATGAACCCTGGTGACCGTAAATACATTCACTTTTTTTTTGGGGGAGGTCGTTCACCAACATCCCAGAGTGGAAGAATGGCACATTATCCGGGTTGGTCATATGGTGCAAGCTATTCGGGGGACCCCATCCTTGTAAGTTGAACGTGCCTATGAATGCTCGACGGACATATCACCCTTGTCCCTCTTCATCCACTACTCTACCCTTTTCCCCCGGGGTCCTCCACCGTAAATTTTTTCTAAAATCAGGAATTTTGCCGCTAAACCCCCCCTACCCCCCCATAGTGACGCTTTCACGACTTTTTCTCCTGTTAAACCCCTAAACCAGAAGAGTCGATAAGCCACCACTATGGGTTGCAAAATTTCCTTCCCATCCCCCCCCAACCTTAAACCTAGCCCATCTTAATCCCCCCCCCGGCCGTCTAAAGCCGTCTCGAGGCCCTCAAGATCCCCCAACCTTAAACCTAGCCCATCTTAATCCCCCTCGGCCCCGATCGTCTAAAGCCGTCTCGAGGCCCTCAAGATCCCCCAACCTTAAACCTAGCCCATCTTAATCCCCCTCGGCCCCGATCGTCTAAAGCCGTCTCGAGGCCCTCAAGATCCCCCAACCTTAAACCTAGCCCATCTTAATCCCCCCCGGCCCCGATCGTCTAAAGCCGTCTCGAGGCCCTCAAGATCCCCCAACCTAGCCCATCTTAATCCCCCCCGGCCCCGATCGTCTAAAGCCGTCTCGAGGCCCTCAAGATCCCCCAACCTTAAACCTAGCCCATCTTAACCCCCCCGGCCCCGATCGTCTAAAGCCGTCTCGAGGCCCTCAAGATCCCCCAACCTTAAACCTAGCCCATCTTAACCCCCCCCGGCCCCGATCGTCTAAAGCCGTCTCGAGGCCCTCAAGATCCCCCAACCTTAAACCTAGCCCATCTTAACCCCCCCCCGGCCCCGATCGTCTAAAGCCGTCTCGAGGCCCACTAAACTTAAAGCCTGGGATACATTATAAATATACTCCCTTTTAATAAAGGGGGGCCTCGGTTACCGTAAGCCTTTACTAGGCCCTAGAGGGGCCCACTAAACTTAAAGCCTGGGATACATTATAAATGTACTCCCTTTTAATAAAGGGGCCCCGGTTACCGTAAGCCTTTACTAGGCCCACTAAACTTTAAGGCCTGGGATACATTATAAATATATCCCTCCCAACATCTAATAAAGGGGCCTTGTCCGGGCCTCGGTTACCGTGAGCCTTCACTAGGCCCTAAAGAGGCCCACTAAACTTTAAGGTCTGGAACACATTATAAATATATCCCTCCCAGCATCTAATAAAGGGGCCTTGTCCGGGCCTCGGTTACCGTAAGCCTTTACTAGGCCCTAAAGAGGCCCACTAAACTTTAAGGCCTGGGATACATTATAAATGCATCCCCTTTTAATAAAGGGGCCTCGGTTACCGTAAGCCTTTACTAGGCCCTAAAGAGGCCCACTAAACTTTAAGGTCTGGGACACATTATAAATATATCCCCCCCAGCATCTAATAAAGGGGCCTTGTCCGGGCCTCGGTTACCGTAAGCCTTTACTAGGCCCTAAAGAGGCCCACTAAACTTTAAGGTCTGGGACACATTATAAATATATCCCCCCCCAGCATCTAATAAAGGGGCCTTGTCCGGGCCTCGGTTACCGTAAGCCTTTACTAGGCCCTAAAGAGGCCCACTAAACTTTAAGGTCTGGGACACATTATAAATATATCCCCCCCCAGCATCTAATAAAGGGGCCTTGTCCGGGCCTCGGTTACCGTAAGCCTTTACTAGGCCCTAAAGAGGCCCACTAAACTTTAAGGTCTGGGACACATTATAAATATATCCCCCCCCAGCATCTAATAAAGGGGCCTTGTCCGGGCCTCGGTTACCGTAAGCCTTTACTAGGCCCTAAAGAGGCCCACTAAACTTTAAGGCCTGGGATACATTATAAATGCATCCCCTTTTAATAAAGGGGCCTCGGTTACCGTAAGCCTTTACTAGGCCCTAAAGAGGCCCACTAAACTTTAAGGTCTGGGACACATTATAAATATATCCCTCCCAGCATCTAATAAAAGGGTCTTGTCCGGGCCTCGGTTACCGTGAGCCTTCACTAGGCCCTAAAGAGGCCCACTAAACTTTAAGGCCTGGGACACATTATAAATATATCCCTCCCAGCATCTAATAAAGAGGTCTTGTCCGGGCCCGGTTACCGTGAGCCTTCACTAGGCCCTAAAGAGGCCCACTAAACTTTAAGGCCTGGGACACATTATAAATATATCCCTCCCAGCATCTAATAAAGAGGTCTTGTCCGGGCCCGGTTACCGTGAGCCTTCACTAGGCCCTAAAGAGGCCCACTAAACTTTAAGGTCTGGGACACATTATAAATATATCCCTCCCAGCATCTAATAAAGGGGTCTTGTCCGGGCCTCGGTTACCGTAAGCCTTTACTAGGCCCTAAAGAGGCCCACTAAACTTTAAGGTCTGGGACACATTATAAATATATCCCTCCCAGCATCTAATAAAGGGGCCTTGTCCGGGCCTCGGTTACCGTGAGCCTTCACTAGGCCCTAAAGAGGCCCACTAAACTTTAAGGCCTGGGACACATTATAAATATATCCCTCCCAGCATCTAATAAAGAGGTCTTGTCCGGGCCCGGTTACCGTGAGCCTTCACTAGGCCCTAAAGAGGCCCACTAAACTTTAAGGCCTGGGACACATTATAAATATATCCCTCCCAGCATCTAATAAAGAGGTCTTGTCCGGGCCCGGTTACCGTGAGCCTTCACTAGGCCCTAAAGAGGCCCACTAAACTTTAAGGTCTGGGACACATTATAAATATATCCCTCCCAGCATCTAATAAAGGGGTCTTGTCCGGGCCTCGGTTACCGTAAGCCTTTACTAGGCCCTAAAGAGGCCCACTAAACTTTAAGGTCTGGGACACATTATAAATATATCCCTCCCAGCATCTAATAAAGGGGTCTTGTCCGGGCCTCGGTTACCGTGAGCCTTCACTAGGCCCTAAAGAGGCCCACTAAACTTTAAGGTCTGGAACACATTATAAATATATCCCTCCCAGCATCTAATAAAGGGGCCTTGTCCGGGCCTCGGTTACCGTAAGCCTTTACGAGGCCCACTAAACTTTAAGGCCTGGGATACATTATAAATGCATCCCCTTTTAATAAAGGGGCCTCGGTTACCGTAAGCCTTTACTAGGCCCTAAAGAGGCCCACTAAACTTTAAGGTCTGGGACACATTATAAATATATCCCCCCAGCATCTAATAAAGGGGCCTTGTCCGGGCCTCGGTTACCGTAAGCCTTTACTAGGCCCTAAAGAGGCCCACTAAACTTAAAGCCTTAAGTACATTATAAATATATCCCCCCCAACATCTAATAAAGAGCCCCTGCAAGGCCTTACACCCAACTAGATAAACCACCCACCGCTTTTAAAGGAAAACAGTTATCCCCTGGTCTTAGGCTCCAGTATTCTTGGCGCAAATCCAAGTGAAAGCTGCCCCGGTAGCTTAAACCCAAAGCACTGGTCTTGTAAACCAGAGATTGAGAACTAAAATTCTCCCGGGGCTTCAGGACGAGGGGAATTAAACCCCCACAACTGACCCCCAAAGCCAGCATTCTATTTAAATTACATCCTGATTTAATGAGGCAGTTGTCAGAACCGCCATAACCCAACAATATTCCCACGCCCACTAATTTTTACTCTATGTACATCGTGCATTAATTTGTTAGCCCCATGCATATAAGAACAACTATATATGAATGCTTGTTTATTATGCATACTATGTATAATAGTGCATTCATCTATTTGCCACATGCATATAAGATCAACTATATAAGTCATGTAATTTCCCCATACTATGTATAATTGTACATTCATTTACTGTAATCATGCATATAAGATCAACTAACTATTCGTGATAAACAAATGAAGACACGTCATATTTAAGAAAATCCCAAGCATATACATCGTGTCGAGACATAATAATTAAATAACCTAATTTGCCCAAGACACAGGATGCTAGTGTATCACAGTAGAATAACTCAACTAATGTAGAGTAACAGCCTAGAAAGAACCATTTATTATACATGAATTAAAGACCTAACAGAAGTCGAACCTGTTGTCGTCTTTAAGTACACGAATAATCCCGATAAAATTCCTGGGAATTCCACATTCTACGTAACCTCACTAACAAAGAAATTGTCAGTACACTGACAAAGAAATTCAGCATGAATTTACCCGTCCAACAGCTAACCTTAATCCTCATGGCAGTCAGTACACTCGAACAATCTTACAAGGAGGCCCCGGTGGTTTAGACGCTAGGTTACTCTTGTCTGTCTGTGACCAAGAAATAAGAGTGGCCCCCCTCACTTTTCAAGTGGGATCTGGTGGCACGGAATCTATGGACATAACTTCGGCGACACAGAACTTGCTCTTTAAAAGGCTTAAGTGGCCTATGTGCTCAGGCCTCCACGGACCTTGGTATGAACCCTGGTGACCGTAAATACATTCACTTTTTTTTTGGGGGAGGTCGTTCACCAACATCCCAGAGTGGAAGAATGGCACATTATCCGGGTTGGTCATATGGTGCAAGCTATTCGGGGGACCCCATCCTTGTAAGTTGAACGTGCCTATGAATGCTCGACGGACATATCACCCTTGTCCCTCTTCATCCACTACTCTACCCTTTTCCCCCGGGGTCCTCCACCGTAAATTTTTTCTAAAATCAGGAATTTTGCCGCTAAACCCCCCCTACCCCCCCATAGTGACGCTTTCACGACTTTTTCTCCTGTTAAACCCCTAAACCAGAAGAGTCGATAAGCCACCACTATGGGTTGCAAAATTTCCTTCCCATCCCCCCCCCTAAAAATCCAAACCACTACCAAACCACAAGCAACTTGAGTCACCTAAACCCCCACGGGGCCCACAAACCCCAACCAGACACCAAATATACCGTTTGAGGGCACATCTTATAAACACCTCAGCCCCTAAAGTCATTGCAAGCCCCTAAAGAGGCCCACTAAACTTTAAATGTACATATAGTATATATACATCTGTATTAAGGTATTTAATAAAGCAGCCTTGTGAGGGCCTCAACTCCCTAAAGTCATTGCAAGCCCCTAAAGAGGCCCACTAAACTTTAAATGTACATATAGTATATATACATCTGTATTAAGGTATTTAATAAAGCAGCCTTGTGAGGGCCTCAACTCCCTAAAGTCATTGCAAGCCCCTAAAGAGGCCCACTAAACTTTAAATGTACATATAGTATATATACATCTGTATTAAGGTATTTAATAAAGCAGCCTTGTGAGGGCCTCAACTCCCTAAAGTCATTGCAAGCCCCTAAAGAGGCCCACTAAACTTTAAATGTACATATAGTATATATACATCTGTATTAAGGTATTTAATAAAGCAGCCTTGTGAGGGCCTCAACTCCCTAAAGTCATTGCAAGCCCCTAAAGAGGCCCACTAAACTTTAAATGTGCATATAGTATATATACATCTGTATTAAGGTATTTAATAAAGCAGCCTTATGAGGGCCTCAACCCCCTAAAGTCATTGCAAGCCCCTAAAGAGGCCCACTAAACTTTAAATGTACATATAGTATATATACATCTGTATTAAGGTATTTAATAAAGCAGCCTTGTGAGGGCCTCAACTCCCTAAAGTCATTGCAAGCCCCTAAAGAGGCCCACTAAACTTTAAATGTACATATAGTATATATACATCTGTATTAAGGTATTTAATAAAGCAGCCTTGTGAGGGCCTCAACTCCCTAAAGTCATTGCAAGCCCCTAAAGAGGCCCACTAAACTTTAAATGTGCATATAGTATATATACATCTGTATTAAGGTATTTAATAAAGCAGCCTTGTGAGGGCCTCAACTCCCTAAAGTCATTGCAAGCCCCTAAAGAGGCCCACTAAACTTTAAATGTACATATAGTATATATACATCTGTATTAAGGTATTTAATAAAGCAGCCTTGTGAGGGCCTCAACTCCCTAAAGTCATTGCAAGCCCCTAAAGAGGCCCACTAAACTTTAAATGTACATATAGTATATATACATCTGTATTAAGGTATTTAATAAAGCAGCCTTGTGAGGGCCTCAACTCCCTAAAGTCATTGCAAGCCCCTAAAGAGGCCCACTAAACTTTAAATGTGCATATAGTATATATACATCTGTATTAAGGTATTTAATAAAGCAGCCTTATGAGGGCCTCAACCCCCTAAAGTCATTGCAAGCCCCTAAAGAGGCCCACTAAACTTTAAATGTACATATAGTATATATACATCTGTATTAAGGTATTTAATAAAGCAGCCTTGTGAGGGCCTCAACTCCCTAAAGTCATTGCAAGCCCCTAAAGAGGCCCACTAAACTTTAAATGTACATATAGTATATATACATCTGTATTAAGGTATTTAATAAAGCAGCCTTGTGAGGGCCTCAACTCCCTAAAGTCATTGCAAGCCCCTAAAGAGGCCCACTAAACTTTAAATGTACATATAGTATATATACATCTGTATTAAGGTATTTAATAAAGCAGCCTTGTGAGGGCCTCAACTCCCTAAAGTCATTGCAAGCCCCTAAAGAGGCCCACTAAACTTTAAATGTACATATAGTATATATACATCTGTATTAAGGTATTTAATAAAGCAGCCTTGTGAGGGCCTCAACTCCCTAAAGTCATTGCAAGCCCCTAAAGAGGCCCACTAAACTTTAAATGTACATATAGTATATATACATCTGTATTAAGGTATTTAATAAAGCAGCCTTGTGAGGACCTCAAGTCATTGTAAAAACCTCTGCCCAAATAGCTTATATAAAGCATAGCACTGAAAATGCTAAGATGAACCCTAAAAAGTTCTTTAGGCACACAGGCTTGGTCCTAACCTTTTTATTGGGTACTACTAAACTTACACATGCAAGTCTCCGCACCCCGGTGAGAACGCCCTTTTCATCCTTATGGACATAGGAGCCGGTATCAGGCACATTAACACGCCCAAGACACCTAGCTTTGCCACACCCACAACGGGTACTCAGCAGTGATTAACATTAAAAATTAGCGCCAGCTAGACTTAGTTATAGTAAACAGGGCCGGCAAACCTGGTGCCAGCCGCCGCGGCTATACCACGGGGCCCAACTCAATAAACATCGGCGTAAAGCGTGATTAAAGCAATACCTACATTAGAGTTAAACCACGGCTAGGCTGTGATAAGTCTGCCCCCTGGAAACCCTGAAACGAAAGTTACTCTAACCCTAACCACTTGAACTCACGACAGCTAAGACACAAACTGAGATTAGATACCTCACTATGCTCAGCCGTAAACCTTTCACTTACACCCCACCTCGCCCGGGCACTACGAGCCCAAACTTAAAACCCAAAGGACTTGACGGTGCCCCATATCCACCTAGAGGAGCCTGTCCTATAATCGATGATCCCCGTTTAACCTCACCACTTCTAGCCTACCAGCCTGTATACCTCCGTCGTCAGCTCACCGCATGAGCGCACCACAGTGAGCACAATGGAACCCTCCAAAACGTCAGGTCAAGGTGCAGCAAATGAAGTGGCCAGAGATGGGCTACATTTTCTTATACAGAAAACCACGGAAGACTTTTATGAAATCCCGTCAGAAGGCGGATTTAGCAGTAAAGCAGAAACCAGAGAGTTCTCTTTAACAAGGCACAGGGGCATGTACACACCGCCCGTCGCCCTCTTCAATAATACACACAAAGTTAATTACCCAATACAGATAAAAAGAAGAGGTAAGTCGTAACATGGTAAGCATACCGGAAGGTGTGCTTGGAACAAAGCATAGTTTATACAAAACCCCTTGCTTACACCAAGAAATCACCTGTGAAACCCGGGTTGCTTTGAGCCTAAATTTTAGCCCTAATTTTTCTTATGATACCCCCACACTAAACCACCGCCACTAAAACATTCTAACAATCTAGTACAGGCGATCGAAAAACTTCTAAGAGCTATAAATAGTACTGCAAAGGAACAATGAAATAGAAATGAAAGAACATTAAAGCCTCACACAGTAGAGACTCCCCCTCGTACCTTTTGCATCATGATCTAGCAAGTCCAAGCAAGCAAAGAGAACTATAGTCTGCCCCCCCGAAACTAAGTGAGCTACTCCAAGGCAACTGATAGAGTTAACCCGTCTCTGTGGCAAAAGAGTGGGAAGACCTTCGAGTAGAGGTGATAAACCTATCGAACTTAGTGATAGCTGGTTACTCAAAAAACGGATGTAAGTCCAACCTTAAGCCAAAACAACATAATCTAGTACCCTTTATGCTTAAGAGCCAATCAAATAAGGTACAGCTTATTTGATATAGGATACAGCCTCAACCCCCGGGTAATACACCACCCAACCCGTGACAAAGTGGGCCTAAAAGCAGCCACCTTTTAAATGGCGTCAAAGCCTAATCACAAAATATCTTTAATCCCGTATACCACGTAAAACCCACACCTTCTATTGAGTGATCTTATAACAATATAAGAAACACTATGCTAAAATCAGTAACATGAGGAAACCCCCTCTCTCCCGTGCAAGTGTAAATCAAAATGGACCCACCACTGATAATTAACATCCCTGTTACTAAGACAGCAACATAACAAGAAAACCCTGCCCAATACAATGTTAACCTAACACAAGAGCACTACAAGAAAGATTAAAAGAAGCGGAAGGAACTCGGCAAAAACCAACCTCGCCTGTTTACCAAAAACATCGCCTCTTGAAAATATAAGAGGTCCAGCCTGCCCAGTGACTCTGTTCAACGGCCGCGGTATTCTGACCGTGCGAAGGTAGCGTAATCACTTGTTCTTTAAATAAGGACTAGTATGAAAGGCACCACGAGGGTTGCACTGTCTCCCGCTTCCAATCAGTGAAATTAATCTTCCCGTGAAGAAGCGGGAATAAACATATAAGACGAGAAGACCCCATGGAGCTTAAAACAAAAGGCACATGCAAACCTAGAGTCAAGCATCCTGTCCCCAAGTTTTCGGTTGGGGCGACCACGGAGTATAATACAACCTCCACGCTGAATGATTTCCCATCTTAGCCAAAATTTACAACTTTAAGCATCAGCACCCTGACTTCCATTGACCCAATACAATTGATCAACGAACCAATGTTACCCTGGGGATAACAGCGCAATCTACCTAAAGAGCCCCTATCGACAGGTGGGTTTACGACCTCGATGTTGGATCAGGGTACCCCAGTGGTGCAGCAGCTACTAACGGTTCGTTTGTTCAACGATTAAAACCCTACGTGATCTGAGTTCAGACCGGAGTAATCCAGGTCAGTTTCTATCTATAAAGAGTTCATTTTAGTACGAAAGGACCAAATGAACACGGCCAATACTTCTAGCAAGCCGTAGCCCTAATTTATGACCCTCACTCAATCTAAACCCAGCCTCTCAACCACCCCAAAATAAGGAATAGTTACCGCAGCACAACCAGGCCATGCACAAGACCTAAACCCTTGCAATTGGGGGTTCAAATCCCCCCGCTAACTCCCTTGAACCCCTTCATTTTTTCCACCATTCTATATATTGCCCCAATTCTATTAGCAGTTGCCTTCCTCACTTTAATTGAACGAAAAGTTCTAGGTTACATACAACACCGCAAAGGCCCAAATATTGTAGGCCCACTGGGCCTCCTCCAGCCAATTGCAGATGGGTTAAAACTTTTTATTAAAGAACCCGTTCGCCCCTCTTCTGCTTCTCAAATCCTATTTCTCCTAGCCCCAACCCTTGCCTTAGTAACTGCCATAATCATTTGAATACCTCTACCCATGCTACTACCTCTGTCTAACATCAACCTAGGCGTTTTATTTATCCTTGCCCTCTCCAGCCTCACTGTATACTCTATTCTGGGCTCCGGGTGGGCCTCAAATTCCAAATACGCCTTGATTGGCGCCCTCCGAGCAGTAGCCCAATCTATTTCATATGAAGTCACCCTGGCCCTCATTCTCCTATGCGCAGTCCTTCTCTCCGGCACCTTCACCCTTCCAAATTTCAACACTGCCCAACGATTCCTATGACTACTACTCCCTGCCTGACCCCTCGCCGCCATATGATTTGTTTCATCACTCGCCGAAACCAACCGAGCACCTTTTGATCTTACGGAGGGGGAGTCAGAACTAGTCTCCGGTTTTAATGTAGAGTATGCCGCGGGCCCTTTTGCTTTATTTTTTCTTGCTGAGTACGCCAATATTCTTATAATAAATACCCTCTCAGCTTTAATTTTTTTCGGGTCAAATACCACCCCGATTGCCCTTATAATCAAAGCTTCTATCCTCTCTATAGTCTTCCTGTGAATTCGAGCATCATACCCACGATTTCGATATGACCAGCTAATGCACCTAGTGTGAAAAAAATTTCTTCCCCTAACCCTTGCCCTTCTTATTTGACACGTCTCACTCCCAATTACCCTTATTTTTATTCCCCCCGCCACATAAACGGAAATATGCCTGAAAGCAAAGGACCTCCTTGATAAGGAGGCACACAGGGGTTCAAACCCCCTTATTTCCTTAGAAAGGTAGGAATCGAACCTACACCTGGGAGATCAAAACCCCCCGCAATTCCATTTTACCACTTTCTAGTAAAGTCAGCTAAAAAAGCTTTCGGGCCCATACCCCGAACATGTTGGTTAAAATCCCTCCTCTGCTAATTAACCCCCACGCCCAATTTGTAATTATCATCAGCCTTGCTGCTGGAACTGTTACAACCCTATTAAGCAATCACTGAATATTAGCCTGAGTGGGTTTAGAAATTAATACACTAGCCATTATTCCCCTAATAACAAAAATTCCCCACCCACGAGCTATTGAAGCAGCCACTAAATACTTTCTTATTCAAGCCGCTGCCTCAGCCACAGTCCTCTTCTCTAGTACAACAAACGCCTGATTTACAGGAGAGTGGGCAATCAACAACCTATCACACCCTTTAGCAACAACCACAATAACTATTGCCCTAGCAATAAAAATTGGCCTAGCCCCCCTCCACATGTGACTCCCAGAAGTCCTCCAAGGCCTGACCCTGCAAACGGGCTTAATCCTCTCAACATGACAAAAACTAGCCCCAATAGCCCTCCTTCTTCAAATTTCTAATAACACCAACCTAACCCTCCTAATAATTGGCGGCATTCTTTCTACTATCCTTGGCGGTTGGGGGGGCATTAACCAAACTCAGTTACGCAAAATCATAGCCTTTTCATCAATCGCCCATATCGGCTGAATAATCTCCGTAATAAAATTCGCACCCAACCTCTCCCTTTTTAACCTGTGAATTTACCTAATCATAACTACCACTATATTTCTTATTCTAATTTCACTAGCTTCAAAAAAAATTACAGACCTATCTTCAGCTTGACCAAAGACCCCAACCTTAACCGCCCTACTAATACTATCCCTATTGTCACTAAGCGGCCTACCACCCCTCTCAGGTTTCATGCCAAAATGATTAATTGCCCAAGAACTAGTAAAACAAAATCTAACAGCATTCGCTACAATTATTCTCCTCTCCACCCTCCTTAGCCTCTTTTTTTACTTACGTCTAGCGTACATTACAGCCCTCACCCTAGCCCCAAACTCTTCCTCATCCACCGCATCTTGACCACACTTAAACTTTACACCAGCAGCCCCCTTAATTTCCCTCACCCTCATTCTCCTCCCCCTTACCCCCACGCTGCTACTAATAATTTAGAAACTTAGGCTAAGTAGACCAGGGGCCTTCAAAGTCCCCAGCAGGGGTTAGAATCCTCTAGTTTCTGTAAGACTTGCAGGATTTTACCCTACATCAACTGAATGCAACTCAGATACTTTAATTAAGATAAAGTCTTCTAGAATGACGGGCCTTGATCCCGTAATAAATTAGTTAACAGCTAAGCACTCTATCCAGCGAGCTTCATTCTACTTCTCCCGCTGTTGGGAAAAAAGCGGGAGAAGCCCCGGCAGAACTTAGTCTGCTTCTTGGGGTTTGCAACCCCACGTGTAACACCCCAGAGCCTGGTAAAAAGAGGGTTTGAACCTCTGTCGTTGGGGCTACAACCCACCGCCTGTCGCTCGGCCATTTTACCTGTGATAACCCGATGATTGTTTTCAACTAACCATAAAGACATTGGTACCCTGTACCTCGTGTTCGGTGCTTGAGCCGGCATGGTCGGCACTGCCCTGAGTCTTCTTATTCGGGCTGAACTGAGTCAGCCCGGCTCCCTTCTTGGTGATGATCAAATTTATAACGTAATTGTCACCGCCCACGCCTTTGTAATGATTTTTTTCATAGTAATGCCTGTTATAATTGGCGGATTCGGGAATTGACTGGTGCCCTTAATGATTGGAGCCCCTGATATGGCTTTCCCGCGAATAAATAATATAAGCTTTTGACTTCTTCCCCCCTCCTTTTTGCTTCTCCTCGCCTCGTCAGGCGTTGAAGCGGGCGTCGGAACCGGCTGAACCGTGTACCCACCTCTTGCCAGCAACTTAGCCCACGCCGGCCCATCCGTCGACCTTGCAATTTTCTCCCTGCATTTGGCCGGTGTTTCCTCTATTCTGGGGGCAATTAACTTCATTACCACCACCCTAAATATGAAGCCCCCATCGATAACTCAATACCAGACTCCATTATTCGTGTGATCCGTACTAATCACAGCTGTTCTTCTTCTCCTTTCCCTCCCAGTACTCGCCGCAGGCATTACTATGCTCCTAACTGACCGCAACCTTAACACCACATTCTTTGACCCTGCCGGGGGAGGTGACCCCATCCTGTACCAACACTTATTCTGATTCTTCGGCCACCCAGAGGTCTATATCTTAATTCTTCCAGGCTTCGGCATCATTTCACACGTAGTGTCCTACTACTCCAGCAAGAAAGAACCTTTTGGCTATATGGGAATAGTGTGAGCAATAATGTCTATCGGGTTTTTAGGATTCATTGTCTGAGCCCACCATATGTTTACCACAGACTTAAATGTTGACACTCGAGCCTATTTTACATCAGCCACCATAATTATTGCTATCCCAACAGGGGTTAAAGTATTCAGCTGACTGGCCACAATACACGGCGGAGTAATTAAGTGAGACGCGGCCATGTTATGAGCCCTCGGTTTTATTTTCCTGTTTACTGTAGGAGGGCTGACCGGCATTGTCTTAGCCAACTCTTCACTCGACATCGTCCTACATGACACATATTATGTTGTAGCTCACTTCCACTATGTCTTGTCCATAGGAGCGGTTTTCGCTATTATAGCAGGCTTTGTCCACTGATTCCCCTTATTTACAGGCTATACTCTTCATAAAACTTGAACTAAAGCTCATTTTGGGGTAATATTTACAGGAGTAAACCTAACATTTTTCCCACAGCACTTCCTCGGCCTTGCAGGCATGCCCCGTCGATACTCCGACTACCCAGACGCTTATACCCTTTGAAATGCCGTCTCATCAATTGGCTCACTCATTTCCCTGGTTGGCGTCATTATAATAATGTTCATTATCTGAGAAGCTTTTTCAGCCAAACGAGAACTCCTGTTCACTGAACAAGCGCACACAAATGTTGAATGATCTTACGGATTTCCCCCACTACACCACACGTTTGAAGAATCTACATTCTCTCAAACCAAATTAGTCAAGAAAGGAAGGAGTCGAACCTCCATCTTCTGGTTTCAAGCCAGACACATAGCCACTCTGTCACCTTCTTTGAGGAGTTAGTTAAAATAACACCCCCTTGTCAAGGGGGAATTATAGGTTAAACCCCTTTACCCCTCTCATGGCATACCCCACCCAACTAGGATTCCAAGACGCAGCCTCACCAGTGATAGAAGAACTTCTTCACTTTCATGACCACGCTCTAATAGCGGTGTTCCTTATTAGCGCTATAGTACTTTATATCATTTCAACCCTGATAAGCACAAAACTATCTAATACAAATACAATCGATGCCCAAGAAATCGAAATAGTTTGAACCGTTATACCAGCAGTTATCCTTATCGTAATTGCCCTTCCCTCTTTACGCATTTTATATCTAATAGACGAGATCAGTGACCCAGATTTAACTATCAAAGCCATCGGCCACCAGTGATATTGAAGCTACGAATACTCCGACTTTCATGATACCAACTTTGACTCCTATATAGTCCCCACTAAAGACCTTTTGCCAGGTCAATTCCGTCTATTAGAAGTCGATAATCGTATTGTAACCCCAACAGGGGCAGCCATCCGAGCCCTTGTAACAGCAGAGGACGTCTTGCACTCATGAGCCATCCCGTCGCTAGGAGTAAAAACAGACGCCATTCCAGGCCGACTTAACCAAACATCATTTCTCATCCCTCAGTCAGGGGTTTACTACGGTCAGTGTTCCGAAATCTGCGGCGCCAACCACAGCTTCATGCCAATTGTAATTGAGTCCCTTCCAATAAAACATTTTATGAGCTGATCATCTTCTCTTTCCGCCTCACTAAGAAGCTATAGGACAGCAGCAGCCTTTTAAGCTGCAGAAAGGTGACCACCAACCACCCTTAGTGAATGCCACAGCTAAACCCCTCCCCCTGATTCTCTATCTTTGTAGCCTCTTGGGTAATTCTTATCCTTGTCTCTCTCCTTAAAACCTCAAAAAGCCAGACACCTAATAACCCGGCCAACAAACAATTTAAATTAACCCACTCATCATGAACCTGACCATGACCATAACACTATTTGACCAATTCGCCTCTCCCCTTCTACTTGGTTTACCCCTTATTTTTATTTCAATAGCAGCTCCTCTATTTTTCATATTGACCCCAAACAACCGTTGAGTAAATAGCCGCTTTATAGCCCTCCAAACCTGATTTTCTGATTCTTTTATTAAACAAATTGCTTTACCCCTCAGCCCTAAGGGCCACACTTGAGCACTCTTACTCACCTCCTTAATAATACTCCTAATAGGATTAAACCTTCTCGGCCTTTTACCGTATACATTTACCCCAACAACCCAGCTGTCCCTAAATCTTGGCTTCGCTATCCCCCTTTGGCTAGCCACTGTCCTGATTGGCCTGCGAAATCAATTTTCAACCTCTATTGGCCACCTTTTACCAGAAGGGGCCCCCACTGCCCTTATTCCCATCCTAATTATTATCGAAACAATCAGCCTATTTATTCGCCCCCTGGCCCTTGGCGTTCGTCTAACAGCAAACCTGACAGCAGGCCACCTATTAATTCAACTAATCTCAACAGCAACCCTGTTTCTGACATCTGCATCCCCTTTTACCTCAATTCTTACCTTCTTAGTTCTTATCTTACTCACCGTTCTAGAGATTGCCGTTGCAATAATTCAAGCCTACGTCTTTGTATTACTCCTCAGCCTCTATCTCCAAGAGAACACATAATGGCTCACCAAACACATGCTTTTCACATAGTAGACCCCAGCCCCTGACCCCTAACAGGCGCAGCCGCAGCATTCCTTTTGACATCCGGCCTAGCTCTTTGATTCCACTTCAATTCCACCCTAGTCCTCGCCTTAGGCCTCACCCTTACACTACTAACCATATTCCAGTGATGACGCGACATCGTCCGAGAAGGAACCTTCCAAGGACACCACACCCCACCCGTACAAAAAGGCCTGCGATACGGAATAATCCTTTTTATCACATCTGAAGTTTTCTTCTTCCTCGGGTTCTTCTGAGCTTTTTACAATGCTAGTCTAGCCCCCACTCACGAAATTGGTGAATCCTGACCTCCAACCGGAATCTCCCCCCTCAACCCATTTGAAGTTCCTCTTTTAAACACAGCTGTCCTTTTAGCATCAGGGGTCTCGGTTACATGAGCCCACCACAGCCTTATGCAAGGCGACCGCAAAGGAACGTCCCAAGCTTTAGCCTTAACAGTTATATTGGGCCTTTACTTCACAGCCCTGCAAGCCATAGAATATTACGAAGCACCCTTCACTATTGCAGACGGCGTTTACGGATCAACCTTCTTCGTCGCCACCGGGTTCCACGGACTTCATGTAATCATCGGCTCCCTCTTCCTGGTCACCTGCCTCCTACGCCAGATAATGTACCACTTTACTAATCACCACCACTTCGGATTTGAAGCAGCCGCATGATACTGGCACTTCGTAGACGTCGTGTGACTGTTCTTATATGTCTCAATCTACTGGTGAGGCTCATATCTTCTTAGTTTACTAAAAACAAGTGACTTCCAATTACTAAAACTCAGTAAAACCCTGGGAGAAGATAGTGATCATTTATATTTGCATTACTCTTTTAATTGTAATAATCCTTGCCTTAGTCAGCTTCTGACTTCCACTAATGAGCCCAAACACTGAAAAACTATCTCCGTACGAATGCGGCTTTGACCCCTTGGGGTCAGCCCGCCTCCCTTATTCCATACGATTTTTTCTTGTGGCTATCCTCTTCCTCTTATTTGACCTAGAAATCGCCCTCCTCTTACCCTCCCCGTGGGCATCTCAACTCCCCACCCCTATAACCACAATCTTATGAGCAACAACCATCCTTCTCCTACTCACCCTTGGATTCATTTATGAGTGAATCCAGGGGGGCCTAGAATGAGCTGAGTAAGACGCTAGTCTAACAAGACAGCTGATTTCGACTCAGCAGATTATGGTAAAACCCCATAGCTTCTTCATGTTAAACCCCCATCTCTGGCTTTTAATTTCAATGTTTTTCCTTGGCGCCCTTGGCCTCTCATTCCACCGCACACACTTGTTATCTGCCCTCCTCTGCTTAGAGAGTATAATGCTAGCCCTTTTTCTAGGACTTGCCCTATGGGCATCCTATCTGGTATTTGCAGCCCCTATAATACTGCCCATTATTTCCCTCACAATATCGGCCTGCGAAGCAGGCCTTGGTCTAGCACTTATAATTGCTACAGCACGGGCTCACGGCTCAGACAACTTAAACACACTAAACCTCCTCCAATGTTAACTATTATTTTCCCACTTGCGATTCTAACCGCAACCGTTTGACTATCCCCAACAAAGCGCCTCTGAGAAATCATAATTACCCAAACCTTTGTAACTGCCTTAATCTCACTCTCATGGTTATCCCCGCATAATTTCCTCCCACCCAACTCCTTCTTCATAATTGACGAAATCTCAGCCCCCCTATTAATTTTAACCTACTGACTAACCCCGCTCACCCTCTTAGCTAGTCAAAGCAAAATTTCAAAAGAACCTGCATCACGACAACGCTCGTATATTTTTTCTATTCTGTTCCTGCAAGCAACAACTGCCCTCGCATTTTTAGCCAGTAACATGATATTATTTTTTGTTTTATTTGAATCTACCATAATCCCCACTCTTATTGTTATTACACGCTGAGGTGCCCAAAAAGAGCGTATTTTAGCCGGCGTTTATATACTCTTCTATACCCTCGCGGGCTCACTTATACTTCTAACAGCCCTCCTTTACTTTCATGAAACACACGGAACCCTCTCCTTTCCAGCTCTAAGCTTCACAAATGCCGAACAAAACCTATTGTTCTGCCCTACCCTCTGATGAATTGCCTGCTCTACTGCTTTCTTAGTAAAAATACCCCTATACGGATTACACCTTTGACTACCCAAAGCACACGTAGAGGCCCCAATCGCCGGCTCCATAATTCTAGCCGGTACCCTTCTAAAACTAGGCGGTTACGGCATCTTACGAACCTCCACCATTATCCACGAGTCCTTGTACCCGTTAGCCTCTCCTTTAATCATTTTTGCCATATGCGGCGTAGTTGCTTCAGCTCTTCTCTGCTCCCGCCAAACGGACCTAAAATCTCTGATCGCTTTCTCATCCGTAAGTCACATGGGGCTCGTAATCGCCGCCTCAGTGATTAAGTCTCACTGAAGTGTTCCAGGAGCCATACTTCTCATAATTTCCCACGGTCTTATCTCCTCCGCTCTTTTCTGCTTAGCTAATACGCTGTATGAACGAACAAGTAGCCGTACTATGATCCTCCTTCAAGGAAGCCAAATTATTCTCCCATTAGCGGCAGCCTGATGACTCATTTGTACTATACTTAACATGGCCCTCCCCCCATCCACCAACTTCATGGGAGAACTACTTATCCTTCTCTCTACGTTCAACTGGGCCCCAACATCTATACTCTTGGCAGCCCTCAGCATTATATTTACAACTATCTATTCTCTTTACCTTTTTTGATCTTCACAACGAGAACACCTGCCAACTCACCTAAAGACCCTCCCCCCGACAATAACCCGCGAACACACCCTCCTCGCCCTCCATA